>NC_057393.1:82379237-82576941 GCF_019320065.1 Cervus canadensis
CCTCTTACACTGTGGTGGGAATGCAAACTAGTATAGCCGCTATGGAGAACAGTGTGGAGATTTCTTAAAAAGCTGGAAATAGAACTGCCATATGACCCAGCAATCCCACTTCTGGGCATACACACTGAGGAAACCAGATCTGAAAGAGACATGTGCACCCCAATGTTCATCGCAGCACTGTTATAATAGCCAGGACATGGAAGCAACCTAGATGCCCATCAATGAATGGATAACGGAAGCTGTGGTACATATACACCATGGAATTTTACTCAGCCGTCAAAAAGAATTCATTTGAACCAGTCCTAATGAGATGGATGAAACTGGAGCCCCTTATACAGAGTGAAGTAAGCCAGAAAGATAAAGAACATTACAGCATACTAACACATATATATGGAATTTAGAAAGATGGTAACGATAACCCTATATGCAAAACAGAAAAAGAGACACAGAAATACAGAACAGACTTTTGAACTCTGTGGGAGAAAGTGAGGGTGGGATGTTTCGAAAGAACAGCATGTATACTATCTATGGTGAAACAGATCACCAGCCCAGGTGGGATGCATGAGACAAGTGCTCGGGCCTGGTGCACTGGGAAGACCCAGAGGATTCGGGTGGAGAGGGAGGTGGGAGGGGGGATCGGGATGGGGAATAAGTGTAAATCTATGGCTGATTCATATCAATGTATGACAAAACCCACTGAAATGTTGTGAAGCAATTAGCCTCCAACTAATAAAAAAATTAAAAAAAAAAAAAGTTAATAGCAAAAATTAAGTTAGAACAAAACCATGTCACTTAGGAGTTTAGTAGCTCTTAATTTCATATTTAGAAAGTGTCATGCTTGTAAATAATTTAGGGTTTTGCATTTGGCATAACTAATCTCACTGTTAATTTAGTAGGTGATCTGTCTTTTGCTCAGGATGGTTTTGCTCTGACTGGGAAAGGATTTGATTTACTTTTCTAGTTCATGTGATTTAATCATCACTGAGTTTAAGCTACCACAGACAGAGTTGCTCAGCTTATTTTCTGTGAAATAAGTGGAGGCGAGATAAATAAGATTACAGTGACTTCTAAGTGTTTCCAATCAAAATATGCCACCCCCCTTTCCACAGCATTATTTTCTTCCCTCAGGATAAAATTTTGCGTTGAGAACAGTGTTCAGGGTGTGCATTTCAATTTAGTGGAAAAGAGTAGAGGGAGCTTCTGATTTTCAGAAGCCATATTCTCTCTCCTTCCATTGAACTAAACACTAAGAATTAACATTACCAGCACTATTTTGGCCACAGTTATTTTCATTTCAGCTCAAGATAAGATAATAACTATTTTCTACCTACAAATTTGGAATCATTCTTGTATTCATTGTCACAAATGGATTTATTGGATACAAAGACATTCCAAAAAACATAGTTTGACATAGAAGTAGACATAATTTGGACTTTTGTCCAAGAATATCTCCAAAGGACTTTCTCTATATTAGTCACTTGTGTGCAGTTACATTTCTGTCAATAGTCTTATGTTTCCCACACAAAGCCTGAAACCAAAAATAAATACGTTATTTAACTTTCAGCAAACTTTGTTCTGAAAATAATTCTTTGCATTTACAAAACAAATTCATTCTTTTTTTTTTTTTTTTCAAATTCATTCTTTCATTCTGGTGCACACATCGATTGGTTTAATTCACCAAACAGATCTGAATCACCTCTGCACAGCCTCTCTTAACTTACCCAGTGCTTCTTTGTCCTAGATAAGAGTCACTACTTTAATTATTTTCTTTTTCTTTACTACTCTCTCAATATCATTTTGGAAGAATTAATGCCCACAAGATAGTGAAGGAAAATGGTGACAACCCTGAAGTGAGAATGCAGGATATCTACCCAGATATTTTTTTAAGTTACTCTCTCAGTGTCTCAATCTGATTTCCAATCACTTTGATTTAAATCTTGACTGGGGAAAATTACAAGTTACTATCACCTGGAGTAACAGGCAAATTTGGCCTTGGAGTATGGAATGAAGCAGGGCAAAGGCTAATAGAGCTTTGCCAAGAGAACACACTGGTCATAGCAAACACCCTCTTCCAACAACACAAGAGAAGACTCTACACATGGACATCACCAGATGGCCAACACCGAAATCAGATTGATTATATTCTTTGCAGCCAAAGATGGAGAAGCTCTATACAGTCAGCAAAAACAAGACCAGGAGCTGACTGTGGCTCAGATCGTGAACTCCTTATTGCCAAATTCAGACTTAAACTGAAGAAAGTAGGGAAAACCACTAGACCATTCAGGTATGACCTAAATCAAATCCCTTAAGATTATACAGTGGAAGTGAGAAATAGATTTAAGGGACTAGATCTGATAGACAGAGAGCCTGATGAACTATGGACGGGGGTTCATGACATTGTACAGGAGACAGGGATCAAGAGCACCCCCATGGAAAAGAAATGCAAAAAGGCAAAATGGGTGTCTGAGGAGGCCTTACAAATAGCTGTAGAAAGAAGAGAAGCAAAAAGCAAAGGTGAAAAGGAAAGATATTCCCATTTGAATGCAGAGTTCCCAAGCATAGCCAGGAGAGATAAGAAAGCCTTGCTCAGTGATCAATGCAAAGAAATAGAGGAAAACAACAGAATGGGAAAGACGAGAGATCTCTTCAAGAAAATTAGAGATATCAAGGGAACAATTCAGGCAAAGATGTGCTTGATAAAGGACCGAAATGGTATGGACCTAACAGAAACAGAAGGTATTAAGAAGAGGTAGCAAGAATACACAGAAGAACTGTACAAAAAAGATCTTCATGACCCAGATAATCACAATGGTGTGATCACTGACCTAGAGCCAGACATCCTGGAATGTGAAGTCAAGTGGGCCTTAGGAAGCATCACTACAAACAAAGCTAGTGGATGTAATGGAATTTCATTTGAGCTATTTCAAATCCTGAAAGATGATGCTGTGAAAATGCTGCACTCAATATACCAGCATATTTGGAAACCTGAGCAGTGGCCACAGGACTGGAAAAGGTCAGTTTTCATTCCAATCCCAAAGAAAGGCAATGCCAAAGAATGCTCAAACTACCGCACAATTGAACTCATCTCACACACTAGCAAAGGAATGCTCAAAATTCTCCAAGCCAGGCTTCAGCAATACATGAACCAAGAACTTCCAGATGTTCAAGCTGGTTTTAGAAGAGGCAGAGGAACCAGAGATCAAATTGCCAATATCCGCTGGATCATTGAAAAAGCAAGAGAGTTCCAGAAAAACATCTATTTCCGCTTTATTGACTACGTCAAAGCCTTCGACTGTGTGGATCACCACAAACTGTGGAAAATTCTGAAAGAGATGGGCATAGCAGACCAGCTGACCTGCCTCTTGAGAAACCTGTATGCAGGTCAGGAAGCAACAGTTAGAACTGGACATGGAACAACAGACTGCTTCCAAACAGGAAAAGGAGTATGTCAAGGCTGTATATGGTCACCCTGCTTATTTAACTTATATGCAGAGTACAACATGAGAAATGCTGGTCTGGAAGAAGCACAGGCTGGAATCAAGATTGCCAGGAGAAATATCAATAACCTCAGATATGCAGATGACACCACCCTTATGGCAGAGTGAAGAGGAACTAAAAAGCCTCTTGATGAAAGTGAAAGAAGAGAGTGAAAAAGTTGGCTTAAAACTTAACATTCAGAAAACTAAGATCATGGCGTCTTGTCCCATCACTTCATGGGAAATAGATGGGGAGACACTGGAAACAGTGTCAGACTTCATTTCTGGGGGCTCCAAAATCACTGGGGATGGTGACTGCAGACATGAAATTAAAAGACGCTTACTCCTTTGAAGGAAAGTTATGAACCAACCTAAATAGCATATTAAAAAGCAGAGACATTGCTCTGCTAACAAAGGTCCGCCTGGTCAAGGCTATGGTTTTTCGAGTGATCATGTATGGATGTGAGAGTTGGGCTGTGAAGAAAGCTGAGCGCCAAAAAATTGATGCTTTTGAACTGTGGTGTTGGAGCAGACTCTTGAGAGTCCCTTGGACTGCAAGGAGATCCAACCAGCCCATCCTAAAGGAGATCAGTCCTGGATGTTCATTGGAAGGACTGATGCTGAAGCTGAAACTCCAATAGTTTGGCCACCTCATGTGAAGAGTTGACTCATTGGAAAAGACCCTGATGCTGGGAGGGATTGGTGGCAGGAGGAGAAGGGGGTGACAGAGGATGATATGGCTGGATGGCATCACTGACTCGATGGGCATGAGTTTGAGTAAACTTCGGGAGTTGGTGATGGACAGGGAGGCCTGGCGTGCTGCGATTCATGGGGTCGCAAAGAGTCGGGCACGACTGAGCGACTGAACTGAACTCAACTGATGGTCATTTACCTTCTGGATTACTCAAAAATAATAAAACCCACAAATTTTCAACTTCCTTAAGTTCATGTAGCACATATATACCAGGGTGAAAATCACATCTAAAGCCATTATTGACTATCATGATTATGACATCACCTAGATGTACTTATTGGCACCTTTCCTTGTAACCATATCCCTTTTCTCACTGACTCTTGATACCAAGTGCTTGTAGTTGCCCAGAGCCTCCCAGGTTTTGACCAGTTTACCTGAGAGGCACATCTAATCCTGAATTTTGATAACAAACTACAACCAACAACTGAAAGTTTTTTCTCCACTGTTCTTTGTGGTCTTGGATTTATAATGAATGGATTTATTTTATGATATATGTATTATCATATCTTTTGGAGATAAGGATTTGTATATTCCCTGCAAGAAAACATATGCATATTTATTTATTTAGGCTGCATATGTGGCCTGTGGGATCTTAGTTACCAACCAGGGATCAAACCTGTGCCCTCTATGTTAGAAGCACAAAACACTAACCACTAGACCACCAGGGAAACATACGCATAAAAGGACTTATTCTTCAAATCAATTTAGTGTTTGTTTGGTTTTTTGTTTGTTTGTTTTTAAGATAATTTCAGTAAAAGTAGAAATCTCATGACATTAAAATTAGAAGTTTCCTGGGATTCCACACTATCTAGTCACATCATGGTGGCTTGTTCTCCAAATGGTGGCCATGACTCCAAATGAAACCCTTTCAAGCTCCAGAAATGAGTTTACTCAAACTCATGTCCATTGGGTCGGTGATGCCATCCAACCATCTCATCCTCTGTCAACCCCTTCTCCTCCCACCTTAAATCTTTCCCAACATCAGGGTCTTTTCAAATGAATCAGTTCTTGCATCAGGTGGCTAAAGTATTGAAGTTTCAGCTTCAACATTAGTCTTTCCATGAATATTCAGAACTGATTTCCTTTAGGATAGACTGGTTGGATCTCCTTGCAGTCCAAGAGACTCTCAAGAGTCTTCTCTAACACCACAGTTCAAAAGCATCAATTCTTCGGTGCTCAGCTTGCTTTAGAGTCCAAGTCTTACATCCATACATGACTACTGAAAAAACCATAACCTTTACTAGACGGACTTTTGTTGGCAAAGTAATGTCTCTGCTTTTTAATATGCTGTCTAGGTTGGTCATAACTTTTCTTCCAAGGAGCAAGCTTCTTTTAATTTCATGGCTGCAGTCACCATCTGTAGGGATTTTGGAGCCCAAAAATATAAAGCCAGCCACTGTTTTCACTGTTTCCCCATCTATTTGCCATGAAGTGATGGGATCGGATGCCATGATCTTTGTTTTCTGAATGTTGAGATTTAGGCCAACTTTTTCACTCTCCTCTTTCACTTTCATCAAGAGGCTCTTCAGTTCTTCTTCACTTTCTGCCATAAGGGTGGTGTCATCTGCATATCTGAGGTTATTAATATTTCTTCCAGCAATCTTCATTTCAGCTTGTGATTCCTCCAGCCCAGCATTTCTCATTATGTACTCTGCATATAAGTTAAATAAGGAGGGTGACAATATACAGCCTTGTCATACTCCTTTTCCTATTTGAAACCAGTGTGTTGTTCCATATCCAGTTCTAACTGTTGTTTCCTGACCTGCATACAGATTTCTCAAGAGGCAGGTCAGATGGTCTGGTATTCCCATCTCTTTAAGAGTTTTCCACAGTTTGTGGTGATCCACATAGTCAAAGGTTTTGGCATAGTCAATAAAGCAGAAATTGATGTTTTTCTGGAAATCTCTTTCTTTTTTGATGATCCAGTGGATGTTGGCAATTTGATCTCTGGTTCCTCTGCCTTTTCTATGCCCAGCTTGAACATCTGGAAGTTCACTATTGAAGCCTGACTTGGAGAATTTTGAGCATTACTTTACTAGCGTGTGAGATGAGTGGAATTGTACAGTAGTTTGAGCATTCTTTGCCATACAAATGCTAATTGAATGTTTATTCATTCATTCAAGCACATTGTCTCATCTAAATTTCTCTCTTGAAAGTTCAGAGGGTGATTGGATTGGATGATAAATAAATAAAGTTAATAAAGAGCAGGAAAATGAGCTTACTGGGAAAGAGAAAGAATTCTTATAAGAGATGAAACTAATAAAACTGTTGTTGAGTATAAGAATGCCAAGATGAAAATGATGTCTATAAAAAATAATTATGTGGTAAATAAATAGGTCAAAAGATGGCCACAGTGAAGGTATGAGGAAAATGAACCAAACTACATCACTATACCCATATTAAAACTGAATGTAAGCTGCCAGTATAAGTTACCAATATGACAGCATCAGGAAATTGTCTAAACACATTAAGCAAATATATTGCTTCACAGAAAAAAAAATTTAGACAATATGAGGTCTTGAAAAATTAAGTGGGAAATATTTTTATTTAATATACACATTATGACTAGAGCCTTATATATCTGTAATCCAAACATATTTTTCTCACACAAAAGTGAAATAATGCACAAATAAAAATTCAAAGAATGAAAAAGATAATTAAGATGATAAATGGAGAAGTTTCCATATAAAGTGAGTCAAAATAAAAATCAGAACTCTTCAACCAAGAAGATTTTGTAAATGGCAAATTATATGAGTCATGAGAGTAGGTAAGGTAAATATGGATATTTTTAAAGCTAGTTCTAAGATAGAGTAATAAGAGGATAGGAAGGCTTAATTCTATGGGTCTCACTGCTTCCTAGTTGGATATCCTTACTTGTATTTTTTCATCTTTCTGTTCTTTAGGTTCCCCACTTGCAACATAAAGGTAAAACTTAAACCTTCTCTGGATTGTTTGTGACCATTAAGTGAGTACTAAGTACTTAGAACAGAACCGAGTACATGAAGAATGCCCATTTTTTTTAAAGGAAGGGAAAACTTAAAGCTTGAAATAGGTCAGTTTACAGAGAGGAAGAAATAAAAAGAGGAACGTTTTGACATATTGAATCTTAACATTTTATATATATGTGTGTGTGTGTATATATATACATATATATACATGAACTTCCCTCATAGCTCAGTCTGTAAAGAATCTGCCTGCAATGCAGGAGACCCAGGTTTGATTCCTGGGTTGGGAAGATTCCCTGGAGAAGGAAATGGCAACCCATTCCAGTATTCTTGCCTGGAAAATCCCCATGGACAGAGGGGACTGCCAGGTTGCATTCTATGGGGTCACAAAAGTTGGACATGACTGAGCAACTAAGTATACACACACACAGACACACACACACATAGACATGCACACACATATGGTTATGTTGATGGCAAACTTGAAATGACTTGGGAACCC
The DNA here is from genome assembly GCF_019320065.1 of Cervus canadensis. Lineage (NCBI taxonomy): Eukaryota > Metazoa > Chordata > Mammalia > Artiodactyla > Cervidae > Cervus > Cervus canadensis. The sequence goes on from NC_057393.1 coordinate 82,386,915, forward strand.
AAATGGAAACTAAATCCACATAAGATTTAAATAATTATTGGACACATATCTCTAGTTTTTGAGAATGTCATCTAAAAGTCAATAGTAAATATCTATTTGTATCCATCAGAAACAAGATAACCATGTTGCTGGATTATAGGACTGACTCTGTAGAACATAACTAGTGTCATGACATCAGTTCAGTAAATAAAGCAGACGGCCCTGTCTTTTCACAACCATGATATTGCTTCATGAGCCTCCAAGGAGATCTAGTTTTACAAGTATAACATTTGCTAAATACCACCTAGAAAATTCAGCCTTAGTCTTTTCAGTTGACAGAACAGTTTATGTTCAAAATTGGACTCTGAATATGAAGGGCCCCCCACTGGTAAGCAAAACAGAAATTTTAGTACCAGCCTTGCAATAGTAATCTAAGGTAATTTGCATGGACAAAGAAAAAAAATGAGTAAGGCTACTCTTGTTACAAAGATACAGTTAAAATATAGGACTGTATCCAGTAAAAAATATAAAATAGGAATTTTTAAAGTTTCTCAGGGAAAGAAAAAAATCAAATCTTGTTAAATTAGTTCTTATTTGAGTTTTACACTAGAAACTCTTATTTCCTGGTTCAAGGTATAATAATTTCTTTAAATTTAAATATTCAAGTTCCTCTTAAACTTAAGAACTTTGTTTTTACTCTTTGTAGTAGTGAAATGTATGGAAAGGCAGGACTTTATAGGTGATTTTGTTGTTCAGTTGCTCAGTTGTGTCCGACTCTTTGCAACCTTGTGGACTACTGCACACCAGGATCCCCTGTGCTTCACCATCTGCCAGAGCTTGCTCAAAGTCGTGATGCCATCCAACCATCTCATCCTCCATCGTTCCCTTCTCCTCCTGCCTTCAATCTTTCCCAGCATCAGGGTCTTTTCCAATGAGTCAGTTCTTCACATGAGGTGGCCAAAGTATTGGAGCTTCAGCATCTGTCCTTCCAATGAATAATCAGGACTGATTTCCTTTAGGAATCTTGCAGTTCAAGGGACTCTCAAGAGTCTTCTCCTACACCACAGTTCAAAAGCATTAATTCTTTGGTATTCAGCCTTCTTTATGGTCCAACTCTCACATCCACAGATGACTACTGGAAAAACCATGGGTTTGACTATATGGACCTTTGTTGGCAAAGTAATGTCTCTGCTTTTTAATATCATGTCTAGGTTTGTCATAGTTTTTCTTCCAAAGAGCAAGTGTCTTTTAATTTCATGGCTGCAGTCACCATCTGCAGTGATTTTGGAGCCCAAGAAAAGAAAGTCTGTCACTGTTTCCATTGTTTCCCCATCTATTTGCCATAAAGTGATGGGACCTATAGACCAACAAGCCTTTAAGGTGATATACATGGTTATATATAAAATTTGATTTTCCTTTAAAATCTTGTGGGGAATTCAGTTTCAAATAATAAATGTTTTGAGAGCACTGACATGAGAGCGCAACAGAAATTATTAACTAATGATAATACAAAACACCCTCCAATTCACTCTTATATCATCCCATTTAAATTATCTGCTGCTTACTGCTTGATATTTTCTCCCCCAAATATTCTTTCAACAAATTTTTGTTGACCACTTACAGCATCTACTGTCCTAAGTATTTGACATCTATCAGTAAGCAAAATAACATAATAATCCCTGTCTTAAGACATTTATATCTCTTTATTTTTTCTTTTTTATTTATTTTTAATTGAGGGTAATTGCTACATAATATTGTGTTGGTTTCTGCCATAGATCAACATGAATCAGCTATGGGTATACATATGTCCCCTTCTTCTTGAACTTCCATTCCACCTTCTCTCCCACACCAGAATTTTGATATGTAAGTGTAAATATTCTTATTTTTTCTTACACTTACATAGAATTCAAGTTGTATGATGGCCAGTATTAATTTTGTCCTGATAACTACTTGATCCCTGCCCCCTAGAACAATCTTCCTAAAATAGCCACTTGTTAAATATTTGCCGTAAAATTAAATGATTATGTTCTCAAGGTCATCCCATAATTAATTTATTCATTCAAATAATTCATAAATACATTGAGTGCCTGCTATAGACATCCTATTTTTAGGCATTATACTAGCTCTTAAATATGCAAATGAATCCCAGGCAAAAATGGGAAAGTTTACCAATGAATGAAGAAAATTTTGTAAATAAACTATCACTGAACTACATTCAACTAAGATAACAAAGCAAAAAAAAAATTATCCCTAGAGAAAAAAAGTGATAAAACATGTTACCAACAGAGGAGGCCAGGGGAGACTTCACTGAAGTGAAAACAGAGTTGGTATACAAGTTCACAAAACAAGGAGAGCTCTGTAATGGAAATCAATTATTGACACAGAGACAACTGAGAAATTATTGCTGTGGATTTCTGGGGCCTTCTCTTCCCTAAAACATCACAGGAAACAGCTAAACAAATGAAAAACAGAGGCTAATTGCATCTTCAATGAAACAAAGCTGAAGGCACAACCTCAAACGATTAACTATGAAGCATTCCCCAAAAAACTGTCATCTCTGAGCCAAAATGAAGCAAGAGACTGAGACACATCATAGGCCTCAGGCAAAAGCATGTTTGACCAAGAAGAAAGGTGTAATTTTTGGAACCCTGTCAAGATTTCTTTGATTATTAAAAGACAGATATCAACAGGCTCTGGAAGATATGAAGTGGTATCTGTATAGTCTGCTCAACACTAGAACCTAGGGCATTTAGTACTGCAACATTAAAACTGTAATATTAAACTGCAACATTAAAAAGAGAAATATTCTACAATCTAAAGAAACAGATTAAAGGACGGATAATAAAGTAAAAAATGCCATACTTAGGGGATTCTGGAAACTACCCTATAAGTTCAAGCATGAAAAAAAACTGTGACTGGCAGTAAAAGAGCATCAACTTAATGAGAGTGATTTCAGCAGTGGTGGGGATGGGGAATTGGATTCAGTGCTGGAGCCTGCCTCAGGTTACTCCTTGCTAATTCCTCAGCCCAGAGTTTAGCAAAGACCTATCCCATTTCACAAAGATCCATATAGTCAAAGCTATGGTTTTTCTAGTAGTCATATATGAATGTGAGAGTTGGACCATATGCTCAGCACCGAAGAAATGATGCTTTTGAACTGTGGTGTTGGAGAAGACTCTTGAGAGTCCCTTGGACTGCAAAGAGATCAAGCAAGTCAATCCTAAAGGAAATCAATCCTGAATATTTATTGGAAGGACTGATGCTGAAGCTCCAATACTTTGGCCACCTGATGCAAAGAGCCTACTGATTAAAAAAGACCCTGATGCTGGGAGAGATTGAAGGCAGGAAGAGAAGGGGCTGACAGAGGATGAGATAGTTGGATGGCATCATACAAACAACGGACATCAGTTTGAGAACATTCTAGGAGACACTGAAGGACAGGGAAGCCTGGCGTGCTGCAGTCTGTGGGGTCACAAAGAGTGGGACGCAATTTAATCACTGAACAACAGCATCCTATTCCACAGGGATTCCCCAGTGGCTCAAGTGGTGAAGAATCTGCCTTCCAGTAAAGGAGACCCAGGAGACCCAGATTTGATCCCACTCCACAATGAATATTATTAAGAAAGGAATGAGTGGAGGAGTTATACATAATTCAGACAAAGTGGAGGGCATGGTTTCAACAAATAGTTCTCCATAATTTCAAAAATTGTACAGACAGCAGACTGAGTCTCCTAACAAAAGGAGGGGAAAAGGTTGAAAGAAGAAATATAAGGCTTTAGAGAAGAAATTATAAAGCGACTCAAGGAAATTTTTCAAAGTCTTGGGAAATCTCAGGATAACACTGAAAGGCAAAATAAAAACATTGAAGAGATGAAACATGTTTAAAGCAACAAAATAGAATTTTATAAATCTGCAGTGACAGACTGGCTTCAGGAAACTACACAGACACAATGGAAAAAAGATTAAAAAGTAATTAGAGGAAAATACATATGACAAATGAGGCCAAATATACACACATTATTATTTATGGATAAGAAGTAAAAGAAATAGATTTGAAACATTTTAAAATATAAGTCGATCAATATGATTTAAAGAGAAATCTTTATAAATTAGTTTGGCAAAATGTTTAATGTCTGCTAACCCCAAGTGTTTCAAGATGTAGGAAATGTATCATACAAGCTGATTCTAAATAAAGGGAGGGGATAATAGTTATATTAGTGTTTAACATTAAAAATCTAATGCTTTAATTATTTAAAAGAATATTGCATTCATATAGCACCTGAGATTATTTTAAAAGCTAATTTAGCTTTAAATTAAAGGCTGGAATTTAAACAATATAATTTGAAAAATACTGTACCAATAAGAACAAACTCAACGAGGAAAAAGCTTCTAAACAGTAAAATGCTGTCCAAAAAGCCATAACACCAAATAAAAACACTCCGAAGTGAAGAATGCTCAATAGTAGTAAACATAGATTCAATTTAAATATAAACTTTTAAAATGCTAAAAGTTTTGAAAACTCGAGAATGCATGATACAAACCCTAAAAAAGTTTAAACCAACTATATATGCAATAACAGAGAGAGATGGTAGGATGGGAAAACAGAAATTAATAAATGCTGTTTAAGTGAAGTGGTTCAGTCGTGTCCGACTCTTTGCGACCTCATGGACTGTAACATACCAGAATCCTCAGTCCATGGGATTTTCCAAGCAAGAATACTGAAGTGGGTTGCCATTTCCTTTTCCAGGGGATCTTCCCGACCCACGGCTCGAACCCGGGTCTACCACATTGTAGGCAGACGCTTTACCGTCTGAGCTAACAGGGAAGCCCCTAAATGCTGTTTTCTTAATGTTCTCATAACTTTGTCATTGTTGTTGTTGTTTAGTCACTAAGCCGTGTCCAGCTTTTTGTGACCACATGGACTGTAGCCTGCCAGGCTCCTCTGTCCATGTGATTTCTCAGGCAACAATACCGGAGTGGGTTGCCATTTTCTTCTTCAGGGATCTTCCCAGCCCAGAGATCCAACTTACATCTACTTCTTAGCACGCAGATTCTTTACCCCCAGAATCCACCTGCCAATGCATATGCACGTGCACGCGTGCATGCATGTGTGTGTGTGTGTGTGTGTGTGTGTGTATGTATACTTAGAAATATACTAATAATTATGTCAAACAAAAGTTTGAAATGTTTCTGCTAGGAGAATTTTGAGGATTGGGGAGTAGAAGTTTGCCTTGTTTATGCTTCTTATAATGATTAATTTAAAAATGTTTAGTGAATACATGTGGTTTTTATAATGATAATGTAATTTTATTTTTAAAAGAGAGATAATTGAAACATATACCAGTTCATTTCAGTCACTCACTCATGTCTGATTCTTTGTGAGCCAATCAAATGCAGCACACCAGGCCTCCCTGCCCATCACCAATTCCCAGAACTTGCTCAAACTCATGTCCATCTACTTGGTGATGTGATCCAATCATCTCATTCTCTGCCGTCCCCTTCTCCCCTGCCTTCAATCTTTCCCAGCATCAAGGTCTTTTCCAGTGAATCATTTCTTCACATCAAGTGGCCAAAGTGTTGGAGCTTCAGCTTCAGCATCAGTCCTTTCAATGAATATTCAGGACTGATTGCCTTTAGGATGGACTGGTTGGATCTCCTTGCAGTTCAAGGGACTCTCAAGAGTCTTCTCCAGCACCACAGTTCAAGAGCATCAGTTCCTCAGTGTTCAGATTTCTTTATAGTCCAACTCTCACATCCATATTTGACTTGTGGAAAAATCATAGCTTTGACTAGATGGAACTTTGTTGGTGAAGTAATGTCTCTGCTTTTTAATATGCGTCTAGTTTGGTCATAACTTTTCTTCCAAGGAGTAAGCGTCTTTTAACTTCATGGCTGCAGTCACCATTTGCAGTGATTTTTGAATCCCCCCAAAATGAAAGCTGTCACTGTTTCCATTGTTTCCCTATCTATTTGCTATGAAGTGATGGGACTGGATGTCATGATCTTAGTTTTCTGAATGTTGAGTTTTAAGCCAACTTTTTCACTTTCACTTTCATCAAGAGGCTCTTTAGTTCTTTGCTTTCTGCCACAAGGGTGGTATCATCTGCATATCTGAGGTTATTGATATTTCTTCCAGCAATCTTGATTCCAGCTTGGGCTTCATCCAGCCTGGCATTTCACATGATGTACTCTGCATATAAGTTAAATAAGCAGGGTGACAATAAACAGCCTTGATGTACTCCTTTTCCTATTTGGAACCAGTCTGTTGTTCCATATCTAGTTCTGTTTCTTCTTGACCTGCATACAGATTTCTCAGGAGGCAAGTAAGGTGATCTGGTATCCCCATCTCTTTCAGAATTTTCCACAGTTTACTGTGATCCACACAAAGGCTTTGGCATAATCAATACAGCAAAAGTAGATATTTTTCTGGAACTCTCTTGCTTTTTCAATGATCCAACAGATGTTTGCAATTTGATCTCTGGTTCCACTGCCTTTTCTATACCCAGCTTGAACATCTGTAAGTTTATAGTTCATGTATTGCTGAAGCCTGGTTTGGAGAATTTTAAGCATTACTTTGCTAGTATGTGAGAATGGTGTAATTGTGTGGTAGTTTGAGCATTCTTTGGCATTGCCTTTCTTTGGGATTGAAATGAAAACTGACCTGTTCCAGTCCTTTGGCCACTGCTGAGTTTTCCAAATTTGCTGGCATATTGAGTGCAGCATTTTCACTGCATCATCTTTGAGTATTTGAAATAGTTCAACTGGAATTCCATCACTTCCACTAGATTTGTTCATAGTGATGCTTCCTAAAGCCCGCTTGACTTCGCATTCTAGGATGTTTGCACTAGGTGTGTGATCACACTATCATGGTTACCTGGATCATGAAGATCTTTTTTTGCAGTTCTTCTATGTATTCTTGCCACCTCTTCTTAATATCTTCTGCTCCATTAGGTCCATACCATTTCTGTCCTTTATTGTGCCCATCTTTGCATGAAATGTTCCCTTGGTATCTCTAATTTTCTTGAAGAGATCTCTAGTCTTTCCCATTCTATTTGTTTTCCTCTATTTCTTTGCACTGATCACTAAGGAAGGCTTTCTTATCTCTCCTTGCTATTTTTTGGAACTCTGCATTCAAATGCCTATATCTTTCCTTTTCTCCCTTGCCAAGGCAAAGAAGATATATATAGATAGATATATAGATAGATATAGATATATATAATAAACATTCATACATAAAATGTGTAGGGCATAATTTAATGATAATAAGGATCGAGACATAGTGCTAGGTGTTCTGGAGATATTTTATGTAAAGTACTTAAAATATTTCATGAACATTTAGGTATTTGGGAAGACGAGAAGACTAACAATGAGAAGCTGAACAGATTGAGGAAGACACATCAGATTAGGATGACTGAGTAGTGATAGTCTTTATAAGAAGAAAATTATTTGTGGTGTTATTAAAATTTAGGTGTTTAGGAAGCAGCTGGATATTTTAATGCAGGCCAGGAGAAATCTAGGCATTTGGGAGTTGGTGTGTGTGTGTGTTAATCATGTTAGACTCTTTGCAACCCATGAACTGTAGCCTGCCAGGCTCCTCTGTCCATAGAATTCTCCAGGCAAAAATAGTGAAGTGGGTTGCCATGCCCTCCTCCAGGGGATCTTCCCAACCCAGGGATCAGACTGCCATTTCTTAGTCTCCTGCATTGGTGGGAGACAGTTTCTTTCCACTAACACCATGTGGGAAGCCCCCAGGTGTTTGTTCAAGAACATGCTAATTGCATGTGCTCACTCATCTTAAAATCAAGAATGCTTGGAGTTTCTTTGTTTTATTATTGTTTATAAAGAATCTATCTTGGGCTTATTGATTATTTCTATTGTATTTTTAATTCTTGACTTCATTTATCTCTGCCCTACTATTTTGATTTCATTAACTTCCTCTGGCTTCTTGTTCTGGATGTTGTTTATATGGATAGCTCTATTCAGTTGTTACCTGAGCACCAGACCATAAAAGCAGAAGTGAAGTGAAATCGCTCAGTCATGTCTGACTCTGCGACCCCAGGGACTGTAGTCTGCCAAACTCCTCCGTCGGTGGGATTTCCCAGGCAAGAATACTGGAGTGGATTGCCATTTCCTTCTCCAGGGGATCTTCTCAACCCAGGATACAACCCAGGTCTCCCTCATTGCAGGCAGACTATTTACCATCTGAGCCATCAGGGAAGCCCAGAAAACATAGGGTGAATATTATTTATAATAGAATGGGCAATGAAAATTAGAGAAGTCTTGCCAATGCAGATGGAAGGATGCTGAATAATTTAAAAAATAATTAATGATAAATTAAAAATGAGTTTGCCTAATTTAACATTCTTAACCTTTATTTTATAAAACCAAAGTTTATGTTTTTGCTCAGGATACTCAGATATGCATCCCCAAATATTTTGCCAATTAATTGTCGCTTTATTTCAAAGCCTGTTCTCAACATTAAAACTGTTGGAACACTAGTCTTTGGTAAACAAAAAGCTATTCAAAGTCATTTAAATGATCACCTAGCACCTAAAGTCTTATTTGAGCAACCTCCATTCTTTACTTTCATGAAAAATTACATTTTTCTCACGTATAGATCTCTTTTCAGTTGGATCATAAGCAGTAGATTAATGAATGACACATCTTTGTTGGTAGGAATATGTAGAAACTTGTTGACATAAATATTTATCATCTCACGCTGAAGAAGAGTAAAATTAAAGGTAGCTAATATAACAGGAATGTGAAAAGAAGGTTTGGACATTCACCCATTTTTTGTCACTTTTCAGAAATGCTGGCTTTTCACTGATTACTTATATATTTGGCACTGTATTTCAGATCAAGGTTAACACACATATTGTGATTTTTTTTCTTTTTGGCAAACTTTCCTCACCCACATGCCACAGCAAACAAAGAAATGTGAGGGTTTGTTTTTTTTTTTTTGGCTGGAGGAGGGGGCTGCTGTGCCTTTTTTTTTTTTTTTTTTTTTTTTGCTGATTTTGGCAGGGACAAATAGGGAAGGAAAGATTTTTTTTTTATTAATGCATTTATTAGAATATTTGCTTTATTTGCTATCTACTACTCATTTTATCATATTCTGATAACAGCACACATGCATTTCTCTGCTTATATCTTCCTTCCCACACTTTTTCCCATGGCATATGAATTTATTAATTCTACCCATAGATCTAGAGCTGGGCATTCATTAAAATTTCTAATCTCGTGGCAGAACTGATAAATTCAGAGATGTACATTATCCAAATTGGTTCATTTATCTACCAGGAAAACAGTATCTTTCTGCTAAATTAGAACCCCCATGTAGCTTGGCAATATAATTTTTCAGTTTTAAAATTTCCATAAAATCATTATACCAGATGATCCCAGGTGAATAATTATACTTCAAAACTTATATTTTTAACATAAAATACTTATATTTTTTAACATAAGGAAATTTGTTTTTTTTTAAATGAAATATTCTTACCAATATTATTTCATCACAAGTTTTTAGTGTACTTAACAGTCACCATATTTTTTAATTTATAGAAATATAGTTGATTTACAATGTTGTATAAGTTTCAGATGTACAACAAAATGATTCAGATGTGTGTGTGTGTATATATATATATTCTTTTTAGATTCTTTTCCATTACAGGTATTAAACGATATTAAGTATAATTCCCTGTGCTATACACTAGGTCTTTCTTGGTTTTCTATTTTACATATAATAGTATATATGCTTTAATATGAAACTCCTAATTTATTCCTCCTCCCTTTTTGCCTTTGGTAACTGTAAATTTGATTTCTATCTGTGAGTCTATTTCTGTTTTGTAATTAAGTTCATTTGTATCATTTTTTTAGATTCCACATATAAGTGATATAATATGATATTTGTCTTTGTCTGATTTACTTCACTTAGTATGATAATCTCTAGGTCCATTCATACTGCTGCAAATAGTGTATCTACTTTATATGTTCATCTGTCAATGGACATTTTGGTTATTTCCATGTCTTGGCTATTGTAAATAATGATCCTATGAATATTTGGGTGTATGTATCTTTCTGATTTATAGTTTTCTTAAGATATGCACCCAGGAATAGGATTGCTGGCTTATACAGTAACTCTGTTTTTAGTTTTTTAAGGAAAAATTTACCATATGTAGACATAGAGCCCCTGAGACGCTTTTTAAAATCTTAGCATCTGAATAATCATCAACAGGCCTTTCTGGACACCTAAGAAAGAGCAAGGATCAGTAGGGTTTTTCTCATCCTACTCGAGGCTTTAACCTCAAGAGGATGTTCCTGTCCATTGAACTCCACAGAACTTCACAAAGATTACTAACTGAGGGTACCTGAAGGATGACAGAATAATACTTGAAGAATTTCCTATTAAATCTTTTTATTAGGAGACTTAAAGGAGAAAGTTCATTTGCTTCCCAATCTTGGCTAAAATTAGCCCCAAACAAAATCTAAGTGTAGAACAGATATTCCAGAAAATACCAGCCTATACCTAGAAATACGTATCTGCTGAGATCTCAAAGGGATAAATACTCCAGAAATATTTCTAATACAACATGAGAAAGACACTTAATACTGCTTTCAGCTCGAGAATCTCAAAAAAGATATCCAATTAAGTCCTCAGGCAATGCAGGAACCATGGGTTTCATAAGTGACATTTCAGCAAATACAGGGTATGCATCAACTTGTGATGTGTATCAGGGCTATGTATTGAAAGATATTTAAAATTATATTCTCAATATTCTCTCTTGTATCAGTATCAATATATGAGAATATTTCTACCAATTAAATTAATTCCCCAAAGGGATTACAGAGGGAAAAATCATGTATGGTCTATTTCCACAGAAATTCAAACTTTAGAAAGTATTTGCAAAGTAGGGAAGTTATGAAATGTTTGATGTGGAAATGGCTTAAACAACTCAGCATGAAATTGACTTTGGGATCTTTTGGTCATGTTAACTGTGAATTTGTTCACAAAATTATCCTTCTGAAATGCCAAATCATCCACTCCCTTTATGCCCTGTCCTACAATAAAGAGAAATGAATGCTAAACAGCCAGCCATAGAGTTTAACAATATTTTATCAAAGCGATTTTGTTTATCCTGTTATAATTGACCATTTCACACTTCAGTATGTTTCATGCAGAGTTGAAAGTATTCAACAATAAAGTATGGTAACGGCCCTGTTGGAAATGGATTTAGAACTAAATGTAGTGACAGGGTGGACATTACATGGGTATTAATGCAGTTTCTCACTTGCACTCTGGTACAGTTAGTAACATTTCTATCACAGACACTTAGATCATTAAGGATTATACATTTTCTCCACTCCTATACTACCAGACCAAAAAAAAAAAAAAAATCAGTCTCCCGCTGTCTCTTCTAAGTTATTCTTCTGCTCTATACACCACCACAAATGTCTGGTCAGAGTGAATAGGGAAAACTTAAAGAAGTGTCTACCACCCCAGGAAAGAGATTTGCAGCAATCAACAACATCTATCTAAGTTTAAGCGTAAGGGAGATCATCTCAGCCTTCAGATCATGGTCATAAATCAAGAGCTTTCCAGGGCTTACGATCAAAGTTGGAGAATGTTGTGACAGTTGCTGTGGGAGGGAAACAAGGTGGATATCTGGACTAGAGAACAGGAAGAGCTACTGGAAAATGTGAAGGCAAGCATGGAAGAGGGAATTATAACCTATTCCTGATTAACACCTCCCCTTCCAAAACAAGAAATGCACTCGGCACCTGAAGGAACTATTAAGAGACTCTTTTAGTTAAAGAGCTATATTTAAATATTATGAAATAATTGAGATACCAAAAATGTATACAGAATTGTTTCAAACAAGAAAACCTGAGAAAAAGGGAAGCTTATTTTCACTAACTGGATATAGAAGAGAGACTCTAAAATAAACTGATTAAAAACAATTAGCAGGGGAAGAATTTTATAGGTTTTGAAGAGGCTGAACACCCTCTGAGGATGAGTAACAGAGGTTCTGGGAATAGAAACATGTTTCAAGAACTTGTGACTATTCAGCAAAAACAGAACGTTGGTTGTGTGAAGGTGAACAAAATGACACTTTCGCTGTTCCCTTGAGAAAAACACAGTCATATATATGACCCTTCATCCTCGTGTTGGATCTATCAGGTTGGTTTATTTCTCTCCCTCGGTTCTTGTCTCATTGTTGCAAGGATCCAAAACAACAGACTAGTTATAGTTCAGTTACAGCTCAAGCAGACAGATCTTTTATTAAACAGACAGCAGATGGTACACTTCCAAGACGTGGGAGCAAGCTGACCCTGAAGGAATGCTGATGATCGCTCTTGGGTTCCCTTTTTATACTCCCTGTCTCCTTCTCTTGGTTCTGCCTTTTGCAAAAGGCAAATGGATGTATGCTTAAGGCCAATCAGGGAAGTGGGGAGTGTCTGGGCATATGCAAAACAAAGGCTTTTACATATTCATCAGTGTGGGTGTGGACTGAGATTTTTGATTGACGGTTGCAAGTTACATAACAACAGGCTCTACTGTGCATGTCTTTCTCATAATTCAGTTTGTTGCAATCAGACGTGTGTGTGTATAGAATATTTATCAACCCTTAATGGGTGGCAACACACTCCAGTATTCTTGTTTGGAGAATTCCATGGACAGAGGCTACAGTCTACGGAGTCTCAAGAGTTGGACATGACTGAGCGACTAACACCAATGGGCTCCTAGCTGCCTAAGGTTACTTGAGGACACAGCTTTGTATAGTTTGTACCCACTGCATGCCTAGGGCAAATGGGCAGGAATTGGAAAAGTCTCCGTGGAAGTCTCCATGGTAGTCTCCATGGTAATTTTGTAGTATATCTGTGAGCTCGCCTGGCATGTCTGGGGTGGGGTTTAGAGCTCGGCTTGCATATTTTCCCACTAGGCCACTTCCCTGGTGGCTCAGATAGTAAAGAATCTGCCTGCAATGCGGTACACCTGGCTTTGATCCCTGGGCTGGGAAGATCCCCTGGAGGAGGGCATGGCAGCCCACTCCAGTATTCTCACCTGGAGAATCCCCATGGACAGAGGAGCGTGGCAGGCTGCAGTCCATGGGGTCGCAAAGAGTCGGACATAATTGAGTGACTAAGCACAGCACACACTGCTCATTGTTCATGCCTAACTTCCTACCTAACAAGTCTTTACCTGAAAAAAAGTATTTCTCTCTTCTGAGATTGAGTACCCTTTTTGATATAATGGTCTGGAAAAAGGCATACCCACTATATCAGCTAGAGCTAAAAATTATCTCCCTAATGTCTATCTCCCTTCCTCCCTCCATCTCTTTCTCTCTGTCTCTCTCTCTTTCACTCACTCACACACACACAAACACACACACACACACTCACACATACACAGGAAGGAGTTTGAATCTAGAATGCATATGACTATAAAAAATCAGTCATAGATAAAAGCTATTTTATAAAGTAGCAACTATCCATACTACTATTCCATTTCCAAGGCAAACCATTCAGTATCACGGTAATTCAAGTCTATGTCCCAACCAGTAATGCTGAAGAAATTGAAGTTGAATAGTTCTATGAAGACCTACAAGACCTTTTAGAACTAACACCCAAAAAACATGTTCTTATCATTATAGGGGACTGGAATGCAAAAGTAGGAAGTCAAGAAACACCTGGACGAACAGGCAAATTTGGCCTTGGAGTACAGAATGAGGCAGGGTAATGGCTAATAGAGTTCTGCCAAGAGAACACACTGGTCATAGCAAACACCTTCTTCCAACAACACAAGAGACCTACGCATGGACCTCACCAGATGGCCAACACCGAAATCAGATTGATCATATTCTTTGCAGCCAAAGATGGAGATGCTCTATACAGTCAGCAAAATCAAGACTGGGAGCTGACTGTGGCTCAGATCATAAACTCCTTATTGCCAAATTCAGACATAAATTGAAGAAAGTAGGGAAAACCACTAGACCACTCAGGTATGACCTAAATCAAATCCTTTACGATTATACAGTGGAAGTGACAAATAGACTTAAGGGACTAGATATGTTAGAGTGGCTGATGAACAATGGACAGAGGTTCGTGACATTGTACAGGAGACAGGAATCGAGACCATCCCCAAGAAAAAGAAATGTAAAAAAGCAAAATGGCTGACTGAGAAGGCCTTAAAAATAGCTGTGAAAAGAAGAGGAGTAAAAAGCAAAGGAGAAAAGGAAAGATATACCTATTTGAATGCAGAGTTCCAAAGAATAGCAAGGAGAGATAAGAAAGCCTTCCTCAATGATCAGTGCAAAGAAATAGAGGAAAACAAATAGAATGGGAAAGAATAGAGATCTCTTCAAGAAAATTAGGGATACCAAGGGAACATTTCATGCAAAGATGGGCTCAATAAAGGGCAGAAATAATATGGACCTAACAGAAGCAGAAGATATTAAGAAGAGGTAGCAAGAATACACAGAAGAACTGTACAAAAAGATCTTCATGACCCAGATAATCATGATGGTGTGATCACTCATCTAGAGCCAGACATTCTGGAATGTGAACTCAAATGGGCGTTAGGAAGCATCACTATGAACAAACCTAGTGGAAGTGATGGATTTCCAGTTGAGGTATTTCAAATACTCAAAGATGATGCTGTGAAAGTGCTGCACTCAATAATGACAGCAAATTTGGAAAACTCAGCAGTGTCCACAGGACTGGACAAGGTCAGTTTTCATTCCAATCCCAAAGAAAGGCAATGCCAAAGAATGCTCAAACTACCACACAATTGCACTCATCTCACCCACTACTAAAGTAATGCTCAAAATTCTCTAGCAAGGCTTCAGCAATACGTGAACCATGAACTTCCCGATGTTCAAGCTGGGTACAGAAAAGGCAGAGGAACCAGAGATCAAATTGCCGACATCCGCTGGATCATCAAAAAACAAGAGTTCCAGAAAAATATCTATTTCTGCTATTAACTATGCCAAAGCCTTTGACTGTGTGGATCACAATAACCTGTGGAAAATTCTAAAAGAGATATGAATACCAGACCATCTGACCTGCCTCTTGAGAAATCTATATGCAGGTCAGGGAGCAACAGTTAGACCTGGACATGGAACAACAGACTGGTTCCAAATAGGAAAAGGAGTATGTCAAGGCTGTATATTGTCACCCTGTTTATTTAACTTATATGCAGAGTACATCATGAGAAACGCTGGGCTGGAAGAAGCACAAGCTGGAATCAAGATTGCCAGGAGAAATATCAATAACCTCAGGTATGCAGATGACACCACCCTTATGGCAGAGTGAAGAGGAACTAAAAAGCCTCTTGATGAAAGTGAAAGAGGAGAGAGAAAAATTTAGCTTAAAGCTCAACATTCAGAAAACTAAGATCATGGCATCTGGTCTCTTTCACTTAATGGCAAATGGATGGGGAAACAGTGGAAACAGTGGCTGACTTTATTTTGGGGGGCTCCAAAATCACTGCAGATGGTGACTGAAGCCATGAAATTAAAAGACACTTACTCTTTGGAAAGAAAGTTATGATCAACCTAGACAGCATACTAAAAAGCAAAAACATTACTTTGCCAAGAAAGGTCCGTCTAGTCAAGGCTATAGTTTTTCCAGTATGGGTGTGAGAGTTGGACTATAAAGAAAGCTGAGCAATGAAGAATTGATGCTTTTGAACTGTGGTGCTGGAGAAGACTCTTGAGAGTCCCTTGGACTGTGAGGAGATCCAACCAGTCCATCCTAAAGGAGATCAGTCCTGGGTGTTCATTGGAAGGACTGATGTTGAAGCTGAAACTCCAATACTTTCGCCACTTGATGAGAAGAGCTGACTCATTTGAAAAGACCCTGATGCTGGGAAAGACTGAAGGTTAGGAGAAGGGGATAACAGAAGATGAGGTGGTTGAATGGCATCACCGACTCAGTGGACATGGGTTAGGGTGGACTCCAGGAGTTGGTGATGGACAGGGAGGCCTGACATGCTGCATTTCATGGGGTTGCAAAGAGTCGGACACCACTGAGCAACTAAACTGAACTGAACTGAACTGATCCATACTATGGAGCTACAGCACAGATAGTGAAATGGAATAAGAAAAAAATCCCAGGTACAAGGACAAATATATAATAAAGGAAGGAACTTCCCTGGCGACCAGTGGTTAAGACTTCACCTTTCAATCTCTGGTTGGGGAGCTAAGATCTCATAGTCTCACAGCCAAGAAACCAAGAAAAAACAGCAGCAATATTGTAGCAAATCTAATAAAGACTTTAAAAATGGTCCTCATCAAAAAATATTTTTAAAAATATAATAAAAGAAGATTATAGTGAGAGTCAACATCTTATAAATAGTGTTGTAATAACAGTTTGATTAATGATTATAATAATTTGGGAAAAATATTCTCTATCTAACATAAGTCAAATTATTCCCAAAGCATTATGAAAACTGGATGAATTATATAATTCAAAGAAAGGTACAATGTTTATCAGCTACTTGAGTTGGAATGATTTTAAAGAATAAATTCAATGGAAGTATAAAATGATATGTTTAAATATATAAAAATTGAAAATGTATATACAAAAAACTCCATGGATTAATTAAACACCAATTTAAGGAGCAGACAATTATTTGCAAAAGTTTTAAAGCAAAATATACTATATTTATGGCATACAGCATTATAAAATATTGCTTATGACAATTTTACTTTTGTCTTAAATATAAGGTGTTTCTTCAAATTAGTACAAATGTAGTGAAAGATCTTTAAGGAGCATTTAGAAAAGCCCATGAATGAAATAACCATCCATGCTCTATAAACCAAAGATTAAAAATATTGACACATTTAAAATGTTTTACCAAACTGCTAGTCAAGTAAATGAAAAGTAATATATTAATATTGTAGAGTTCAGATATTTAAACAAAATATACAATATTAAAGTGTCCATAGTTAAATGGCACTGCTATATTCTTGTGGTGGGGTAATTTTATATGAACATTCTATAATATTTAATTAAGATCCATTTATTGTATATATTTTATAAACGAATTTAGTAAACAAAAATAATCAGATGGCCCTAAAGTCCATCTGGAAATTTTCACTAAAGTGTTACATAAAAATGTTACATAAACAAGTTATATTGTATATCAGCTAAATTTTGACAGAAATTAGAGAAAATAGTAATAGATAAAAGAATATCTATCCATTTCATGGTTTTACATTATAAAACCATGAAATGGAAGCTATCCCTATTATTTAAGATAATACATGTATATAAAGTTTTAATTATCCTTTTAAAATAATTGTATGCACAATTAGATAATTGTTTTTTACACATACACACTCTCAACAGAGAAAGATTTTTCTTTTTCCTGGTCCACAGAAGACATTTATTTGATGTAATAAAACTATACAGCTAGCATTAGACACAACCAGTGACAAGGCACAAAATAAATGAAAAATTTGTACAGTGCATATAGAAAAATAGGATGTTTCCTGTGACAACAATTATTTCTAAAACATAAAACATATTTAATATCTAAACATTGTTTCTGTTCAACATTGAAAACATATTTCTAAAGTTACTGAATTATTGAAGTCTATATGAAAATAGCAGGATTTTAATAGTGACTAAGTACATAAAGAGACATTACTTTGACAACAAAGGTCCATCTAGTCAAAGCTAAGATTTTTCCAGTAGTCATGTATGGATGTGAGAGTTGGACCATAAAGAAGAGCACCAAAGAATTGATGCTTTTGAACTGTGGTGTTGGAGAAGACTCTTGAGAGTCTTCCCTTGGACTGCAAAGAGATAAAATCAGTCAATCCTAAAGGAAATCAATCCTGAATATTCTGATGTTGAAGCTCCAATACTTTGGCCACCTGATGCAAAGAGCCAACTCATTAGAAAAAAACCCTGATGCTGGGAAAGATTGAAGGCAGGAGGAGAAGGGGACAGCAGAGAACAAGATGGTTGGATGGCATCACCGATTCAATGGACATGAGTTTGAGCAAAATCCAGGAGATGGTGAAGGACAGGAAAGCCTGGTGTGCTGTGGTCCATGGGGTCACAAAGAGTCAGGTATGACTGAGCGACTGAACACCAATAACAACATAATAAGCCATTTTGCTAACAAAGCATAATTGTGTCTCTTGTTCACAACTTGCTTAAAATATCTTCATACCAACAGGGTGGGTAGAACACTTAAATTTAATATTTATTACACATATGAGCATAAACTTCCATAACTACAGATAGAGCATCCATTTCTTTTGAGCTGATAAAGTGACTATTAGTTTTAGATAGTTGTCTGAAATGCTTTACCAATTGGAAATTTTAACCAAGATGTTCACAAGCCAAGCATTTCTGTACAAAGTATTTTCCTAATTGACAGTCCTCCCATCTTTGTCTTCCTTCTGGATCATTTTACTTTTAATAAGTGCTTATTGAGCACATACCATGATTAGGTATCTATTATAACATAGCAGAATCTGAGATAAGCATCTAGAATGAGTATGTTTATTCAGAAATTGTATTTATTCAAATTTTATTTATAATTAACATTGAATTAAGGAAACCAGGGTTTTCTTCATCTCTGACTTCTTCACCTCATTAGATGCTTCACAAATGTAGGTAAATGAAAACATTATAGGGCTCTACTTTTTAATCCTAGTTTAAAATAGGCACTCAAAAATTAGGCTCAATATTTACTACTAAGTATATACTTCATTGTGTTGAAATGTCAACAAATGATGCTTCTTGTCATAAATTTAATACCTCAAGTAATTTTTACTTTTTGAATTAGTTTCTTAAAAAAAATAGAAAATAGAATTTAAGAAAGTTTTCTCACACAAAAAGAAATTGTTCAGTTACTATTAAATGTTAAAAATCAATATTTGTTTCAATTTGAGGTTGAAAGAGCTTTGGTGAGGATACTGATACTGTAATTCTTATGACTTTCCCCTGTAAATTATTGAACAAATAAATAGGGAAGACTTCTTACAATTGATAGAGTAGAGAATGATCGGAAAAAAATTATTTGAATGAATGTATTTTGAATGTTTATTTTCCTTTGAGAACAATGATACCAACATATTTTTTATATATTATAATGGAAGCAAATTTAAATTTCGTAGTTAGGTATTTTGAGAATTTAGCATATAAATTTACATCTGATTTCTTCATCTGTTTTTAGCCTGTCTATTTGGCAGATTCTGACTTTTGCTTCCATCTCTGTGGACCTGTAATTAATCTGATTCCTTCATCTGGGCACTCAGCGTTATGGTTGAGTGATTTAATCTCTATCCCCAGGAGTATAACCCAATTCATCTCCACTAAAATCTTGACTCCTCTGTGACTTGGCTTTGCATCTGTGTTTCCATCTGTCAGACATTTCACTGGGTTTTTATTCTTTTCTGGGAGGCTATTTGAAGACTGTAAGAAAAAAAATCATCATGGACCCAGAGATGCTTGGCTACTACAGTCGTAGTAAGACACCTCAAGATTGCAGTGATCCCTATCCATTAGATAAATAATAAAGGGAACACAAGAAATGTTACAAGTTAATCAGTGAGCTGATCTGTATGGAGTATTTTGGAAGGATGTTTGCTTTTTTTTCTCTCTACTAAGTAGATGAAGCTTAAATTTTAAGCTTAATGCATTTTTAAAATTCTCATTTGTGTCTGAAATAATTTAATTAAGAATCTATTAGCAAAACTTACTTCTCTCAAAACTTTAATATTAAGTTAGTGCAGGCCTCTAAGATTATAACAATCAATGCAAAGACTTTTTAATATCACTCAGGAGAACAATGTGGTGATATATTCCTGAAAAAATGAGTACTTATACCTTTGTTAAATTTTTATAGCAATAACAAGAGGAATAATAATAATCTAGGAGGAATTAGAATATCTATGTTGCTATTTATACTTTGAGATACTGAATTCAGTGTTATGTTCACATCAATGCCCAAATGTTACATTTGATTTAATATTCAGTTTATGTGATGCCAAAATGCTCTATTAATTATGCAGAAATCAATTTGTTGACTATGCCATAAATTTGAAAAACTAGGCAGCTCATCCCATATTTTTACTCTGGATATTGAGCCGAAATTTTAACTTAATTATTGCCAAAGTAAACTGTTACATAATTTTGTCTACCTAGTTATAGTTTTTATGTATCATCAATTTTTAATTTGCTAGTTCTATTTTAGATAACATATCTGCATTAATATCTACATGTGTCAGGAAATATACAAAGGAAAATCAAGGGAAATTAACAAAGTTAAAGGGACATAATCTCTCATAGCTGAATGAGGAATAGGAAGCATTCACATCTGCCAGGCTCTTTGGCAGGGTCGGCACTATCTCATTATCTTATGGAAGCTTTTAACTAACTCTCTCTGGGTCTCTATCTATCTGTCTCTCTTTCTCTCTCTCTTGTGCTCCCTCTATTGTTTTTATCTCTCTCCCTATCATTTTTAAAGTGCTGTCGATTTCTTGGATTAGAAAACAGTTTGACTTTATGGCTTTTTGTCTAAAGTTTTTTCTTTCTACACATATGCTAGAAATCTAGCAGATGTAGAATTATCTGGAATATAGGCAGAACTAGAACCCTCATATCACTCCTGGCTGGTGCTCATTTCTGTAGCTTATCTGGGAGATTTTTTCATTGTCTGTGGGATGATCAGACAGCACATGTGTACATACTAGAAAGGAACAAGGGACTACAGTTGACAACATACAAAAATTTCCCCAGACAATTTTTTCTTTGCAAAATCCATATTAGTGTGGAGTTTGAGCTCTGAACTACCATGTTCATACAAAAGAAATTTCATATTCCACAGTGTTAATCCTTTGCATTTTGTAACTTAGAAATCTGTTTTGAAAGATCAAATCAGTAGTTCTGCTTCTAACTTTTCCATTAAAAAATAATGGAATGCTTTCAGCTATCCCTTGTTTATCCTCTGATGTGCAATGTGTTTTCTGGGTTTTTCCTTGCAAAATCTGATCATCTTCTTTCAGTCAGCTACAAAGTGTTAGAATGTTAAATGGCTGTGTTTGTCAATATCACACTGAATTCTAGAAACACAGACTGCCAAAAAGTTACAGAAGTGGCATGTTATCAAGTTTCTAGCATAGGAATGTTGGCGCATCAAAGATTCTGATTCATTTTTACAGTAACACAGGCATGTTTTCAAACTTAACAACAAATTGACAATTTGAAATAAGTAAATGTGGAATACTGATCTGCTTTGACTCTGCAGTAAGAATTACAGGAAATGTCATATTCTGAGGAATGAGTGGAAACCAGCAAATAAAAAAAGCATGACACGCACTTTCCCTCAAGTGCACTTGCTGGCCCTATTCCTCTGCATCAAGAACCTAAACTCAATAAACAACTGAATACAAAGCAGTGTATTCCACAGTTAATCATGCTGCTTTAGTCGTATTAAATTAAGACTGTTCAGAAAGGCATGCTTTTCACTAAAAGTCCACAGCTGCAGAAAATTGTACCTGGTAACTGGGAGTGTCTTATGGATTGAAAATCAATCAGAAAGAAAATGAAAGTGGAAAAGTCCCTCCTTTTTTTTTAGTTAGAATATATAAAATCTTCAACATCAGCTTGATTTCTTGTTGGGGTAGATTATGTTTTATTGACATTAATTTATTGGCATATCATGTAATCAAAGAATAAATAGAATAACTATTATGCCACACACACCATACAATAATGACCATTATACAGTGCTCAAAGCTTTGCAATATATCTGTAAATATAGAATATAGAAACAAGTAAAGAATAATAAAACATTTCCAATGTTGTAGCCTTTATAGATAGTACCTAAGTAAAGAGACATGAGATGGGAAGAGGATAAATAGAGAAATGTGATTTGAAGTATATTTTGAAATGAGGAAACAAAGACAATTGGTATAGAAAAGAGAAATAAATTTCACATTAATTCATACTTATCAAGTACACAGTGTGTTCCATGCATTGAGCTAGATACTAGGGATACAGCCTAAGTTATACTTTATCCCTCTAATAGCAGACATAAAGGAAAAAGAAAACACTTGTCATATTTAGGATAATGTAAGCATTTTTGCTTGAATGATAAATCAACATTGGTGGTAGAAAGAAATAAGACAGAAAAAATAGGAAGCTTCATCTAGAACATGTACTTGACATTTTAAATAGCCATGTAATTACAGATGAGACCAAATCGATTGGCCTGGAAATACATTTGAACATTGTGTCATTAGAATGACACTCAATTGGCAATGACGTGGTGGATTCTGTAGTCAAGGCCCCATCAATATTCAATGATCACTCAGTCTGTCACAATGGCCATATGGCAATTCCAATCAGTCCTTAAGGAAGCCAGGATAACGCATGTTTCTAACAAGATGTTGTATTCCAGCACGGCCTGGTGCACTTCCCTTCGTGAAACAGGGCTGCCAACTCTGACTCTATTGGGCAGAAACCAATGTGAAGAGTCCAGAATTATATGCAAAACATTTCTTCTCCATATTACTACTAGAAAGCACTTGAATCACTGGCATGTAGTGGGCAGGCAGATAATAAATGTACACTTCTTAACCGAATAAAAGAACGCTTTTCACAGATGGCTGAGCACCACAGGGGTGTAAACTATCATAACCTAAGCTAACTTCTTCAGCTTATGTAGGAGGAATTTGCTTCAATTCTGTGCCTCAGTCCTCCAGCAATACTGTATAATAGAAGCAAGACTAATGCCATTTGCAAGTTAGATTCTGCCACATCTCAGCACCACGGTCAACCTCTCAGGACAAGTTCCCTACACTAGAGAAGTAGCTTTGCATGAAACAATGCAAATCCATACCCTAAGGGAATCACAGCAGTGGCCCTGACATCTGAGCTATGCTGATGTGTTTAGGGAGCAATATTCAGACTTTCTGAAATATTTTAACACAGGTATATACTTTGAAAACAATTTTAAGATAAATCAAATGTCATCCTACCAAAGCATTGTTATACTAAAAAATGGCTTAATTTATTTGGTGACTGAAACCTAAAAGGCATTTAATACAAAGTAGACAAAGAATATTATAGTGTAGTTCTCAAAAGACATTTTTGCATGTCAGTGTTTTATTTAACTTATTAATGAATGAACCAACAGGTCGATTAAGGATCTATTTTAAGAAGCACTTGAAGAATGGAGATTTACATAGTTTTAAAGGGGTTGCCTAAATAAGATGCTAAATTAGTTAGAAGCCTGGCGCACTTCTTACAAGTCATGAAGTTACAGCATCTTATCAATTTTCACAGATTAAATTCTAACTTTGGAGGATGTATTTGGCTGAGGATTTTTGACCAAATTGACTGTCACAGTGGATTTTGATAAGGTTCAAGCAGACTTACTAGACCATGCATGAACTTGATAGAACATGCACCTTATAATCATCATTTGTCTCTTTCCTTGTGGAGGACAACATTTTGTTTTACATAAGAAAATCTCCTTGATTGTTTTCATTTTCTTCTTTCCACCATATACATTCCTGACAATACAGACACAGCTTCAGGCTCAGAAAATTTTGCACACTAAACTCCAAAAATCACTGCAATCTTTGAAGAAATTTTGTCATCTCCTACATTTTTCTCATGGGAAAGTTGGTGGCAAGAGTAATGTTACCAAGTAATGTGTTACGAAGATGCACAGCCTTTCAAAAGCAGGAATGGAATTGAACTTGAGGGTTCCTGACTTGCCTTTAGGATTCTACCCAATGTACCATGCTGCTCATTTGTATAAAAATTTAAAAATTAATGAATTTCATGTAGGATTGAGGATGAAAAAAACTTTACAGTAGAGTTCTGTGTGTGTGTGCTCAGTTCTGTCTGGCTCTTTGCAACCTTATGTGCTGTAGTCCACCAGGCTCATCTGTTCATGGGATCCTCCAGGCAAGAATACTGAGGTGGGTTTCCATTTCCTCCCCCAGGGGCTATTCCTGAGCCCATGTCTCCAGTCTCCTTCACTGACAGGAGTCTCCTGCATCACCACTGAACCACCTAGGAATCACAACAGAGTTCTAGCATACTCTATTACTCTCATGGTGCTTTATTTCTGTACTTCTTCAGTACATTATAACAAAGTTTCTGAAGCTGAAATAAAAGGGTTAAGCAGGTAAAGAGATTGTTCTTATTGTAAACATGAATGGCTAGAAAGTAAACCACAGACAATGGTGTCCTGTGAGGATTTAGTCCTCAAAATTCATATTTTAGACCATAATAGCTATATTGGCTTCCCTGGTGGTTCAGCAGTAAAGAACCTGTCTGCTAATGCAAGAGACATAAGAGATGAAGGTTGCATGCCTGGATTGGGAAGATTACCTCGAGGAGGGAATGGCAAGCTACTCCAGTATTCTTGCCTGGAGAATTCCATGGACAGGAGTCTTGTGGGTTACAGTCCACGGGGTTGCATAGAAGCAGACATGACTGAGGCAAATTAGCACGCATGCAACTCTATATTCCAAGCAGAGTATAGCTAAAAACAAACACTAAAACACTGGGAGTCATAAAACTCCTAGTACATTTCAAGACATGTAATTCTGAGGAGGAAAATTGAGAACCAATGGCTACAGTAGTGAATCATCTATTAGCATATCGATGCTTTAAACTATTGCCTTTAGAAAGAAAAAGAAACATCCCAATTTCTCAGTCTTAAATTTCAAAGCTAAGATGCTTCTTGCCCTGTATTTTAATATCATTTCTCAGAAAAAATAATTAAGCGGTTTATTTCCTCATGTTGTATCATGAGATAGAGTGTCAAAACCTTAGATTAAATCAGTTCTAAACTAAATAAATGACTAATTTCATATGGAGTAAAAGTTCATACATATTGAACAAGTAGTAATGAGGGTATAAATATAAAAGCATTTTGCAAACTTACTTACAAAAATTAACATTATAGGATCTCTAGGTTCTCTTCATATTTTGTTTTCTTTTGTTGGAGAATAGATTTTTATTATAGTTTTAAAAAATCTTTATATACTGAATGATCCTTGTGACTATAAATGGTTACTAAAACCTATTTTCTTTTATAATAATGTAATTGAAGGAAAATGAACTATTCTAGAATTCTGAAACTGGGAAAAATAAGGGAGGAGAAACTTCAAGTAAAAGTCTAGATCTCACTTTCTTCATCTACATTGTTAGTAACTGTTTATCTATGACAATTCAACTTCCCTTGTCTATCTCCCTTTTATCAGCTAATAAAATATATGTGAAAAGAATGAATATAATTAACCTTCCTATAGATGATACAATATAGAAAGTGAAAGTAAAAGTCACTCAGTTGTGTCCAACTCTTTGCGACCCCATGGACTATACAGTCCATGGAACTCTCCAGGCCAGAATACTGGAGTGGGTATCCTTTCCCTTCTCCAGGGGCTCTTCCCAACCCAGGGATCAAACCCAGGTCTCCCACACTGCAGGCAGATTCTTTACCAGTTGAGCCACAATGGAAGCCCAAGAATACTGGAGAGGGTAGCCTATCCCTTCTCCAGTGGATCTTCCCAACCCAGGAATCCAACTGGGTCTCCTGCATTGCAGGTGGATTCTTTACCAACTGAGCTATCAGGGAAGCCCAATACAATACAATACAATGTAGAAGTCCATCTCATTATGTGTTTTTTTTAATCATTTGTACCATGTTAAATAACTAACTTGACTATTAAGTGCCTGCAACACAAAACACAGTATTAAAAACTCATAACACATATTTAAAACTGTGTATAGACATTATCACCATTATCATTATAATTATCACTAGGAAATAAAATGCTTTTTGAAATAGCTCCCCATAACTTCAGCAGTTTTTCACTTCTTAGAATTTCTGCTGTCAACCGAGAGATCCACATAGGCTATTGTTCATGGGTAAAGCAGTCAAGTATTGCTTGAAATGATCATAGATATATTTTTATTTCTGGTCTCATGATACCAGTGAGAAATATAACATTCACTGACTGTTAGTTATAACGATTGTTCACATCCAATGCTTTTTATACTGCCTTGGGCCCAGAGCATAGGCACCTTCATCATAGAAAGGGAAACACAAATGTGTACCAGGCAAACAGGATAGAAACTGGATTTCATCTTTTGTAGTGTTAATCAGAGTAAGTCCTCCTTTCATTCATATCACTGGTCCAACAAAACACCAAAGATGCAAGTCCTCTTGGACTATACTCCTTTATATTGTTAGCTCTGAAATCCCTTGATATCCCTTGATAATACTCTCTTTCACTTATCAATTCAGATATTTATTGGCACACACTATATGCTAATACTGTGAATAAGAAAAAGAAAGATCCAGGGTCCCCTGAGGCGACATTCTAGCTGGAGAGATACAACTTAAGACACTGATTAGTGCTCAGAGGAAAAAATAAAACAGATAAATCAACAAGAAGTAATCTACCAATGTGGAGAAAAGGCTATTTTATATAGTATCTCATGGAATACCCCCTACGCAGCAAGGGAACAATATTCACATAGAGACCCAATTGAAGTAAAAGAATAAACTAAATCTTGAGGAAGAGAGTTCAGAGGGTGAGAACAGCCAGTGTAGGGCTGGGCAGAAGAGATCTCAGTGGATGGGAGGCAGAAAGGGTACACACAGCATAAGATGTCTGAGATTTAGGAAAGGATAATTTCACACAGAATTTATAAGCTGTACAAAAAGTTTGGATTGTATTCCAAATGTTCTGGCAAGCCATTGAGGATTTTGAAGCAGTGATGTAGTCTGATTTACATTTTTAAAAGATCACTCTGCTGTTCTGTATAACATTGAGTGTAGAAGGGAAGAGCAGAAGGATGAATACAAATTAAAATTTCAGTAGATGAGAATGAAGATAGATTAATCTAAAAATTTGGCAATGAGATGCAGTTGATTGCTGAAAGCATTTTTGAGGTAAGCTCACAGGACTGACTGAGAAATTTAATATCAGGTGGTAAGAAGGAAAATGGAATTCAAAATAACACCTACATTTTTGACTTGGGTAACTGGATTGGTGCCATTTATTGAGATAGAAAGACTGAGATTTGAAAATCAGGTGGAAGGAGGTAAACATAATTCTGATTCTGACATATTGGGTGTGGGAAATTTCACAGAAAAAAGTG
This sequence comes from Cervus canadensis, assembly GCF_019320065.1. Classification (NCBI taxonomy): domain Eukaryota; kingdom Metazoa; phylum Chordata; class Mammalia; order Artiodactyla; family Cervidae; genus Cervus; species Cervus canadensis. The sequence goes on from NC_057393.1 coordinate 82,414,047, forward strand.
AAGATTTTTGAGTAGGTTGTATTTTCGGCTGTTCAGCAGAACTTTGTGTGATAACAGAAATGACTAATAGAGTACCTAGTACCACCTGTGGTTATTAAGCATTAGAAATGTGACTCGCATGTGACTGAGGGAATTTCATCTTAATTATGCTTATTTTAATTAGTTGAGATCTAATTAGATATTAGATATACATGCTACTGGCAGATCAAGTTTAGAAAAACAGAAGAGGAGGAAGAACCAGCAGAGGAAAATACAGAGTTTCAAGAAGGCAGCATGAAAATCACAAAAATGTGACACATGCAAAAGCATTTTGCCAATGGGAAGTAAAGAGAAATGTGGTGGAAAGGAGGTCCTATTGACCCTTGAACAACAGTCTGTGGATGTGAAGGAACTCCAGTTAAGGAAGCCCAACTATAAGCTATAGGCAGATTAATCCCTGTATTGTTCAAGGGTCAGCTGTATATGTGGGGTCAAATGTAAAATATATAATATATATATGGACTTCACACTTGGTGCTAGTGGTAAAAAAAAAAAAAAAAGTACCTGCCAATGCAGGAGACTTAAGAGAGGAGGGTTCGATCCCTTGGTCAGGAAAATCCCCTGCAGGAGAGAATGGCAATCCACTTAGTATCCTTGCCTGGAGAATCCCGTGGATAGAGCAGCCTGGTGTGCAACAGTCCACAGGGTCACACAGAGTCAGACACATCTGAAGCAATTTAGCATGCATGCATGCATATGTATTAGTTGAAATTACAGTGTTTGTTGGCATTTGGAGATGGGTCACTGGTGAAGAAATAAAACTTTAATTATGTCAATGGCAGAAAAATTACCTAGTTTTCTTTTTTTATTGATTATAAATTCCTCAGTAAAATAATCCCTTTAGTTTAGGATTTGAGAGTGAAGCTCTGAATCTACAGTAAACCTTTTGCAATCCTAACTCCACCTCAGCTACTTTCCCCACAGAACCCAATATCACACAGTATCAGGAGTGGGCCAAGAAAACAAGTGGTAAAATGGTGTTTGGGAAAGAGATTGTGGCCTGCAAAGGTGGTAGAGAGGACCCCATCCTCTTGATAGTGGGTGATAACCTTCACTCCTCAACACCCCAACTCTTGGGAATTTTTTCCATATAATCAATGCTTCTTATGATGTAATTTTTTGTCTTAAGATAATGTGACTTCAGCATAACATTCCAGAGACAATGTTGTATTTTTTTCTTGAAATATTCTTGTGTTTTGGGGCATAGTGTCACTTTCTTTCCCTGTTCTTTCAGATTCTTCTTTGTTCTCTTCTTCCACCCAATTGCTAATGATGTCACTCTTCAGGGATTGTTCTAAGTCTCTTCTTATTCAATCCCACAACTTCCACAATTGGGTCCTGCCCTTGTTTACCCAATAACAAGATTATCATCCTGAAAAAATCTAAATAAGATGATGACATTGCACTAAGTAAAGCCCTCCAGTAGATTGAAATACTTATCCAGTCAAGAGGGCCCTGTTAAGCCTCACATTCAATGTGCTGGCCCCTCATGATATGCCACAATCTCTCACCCACTTTGGGTTTCTTTCTGTTGCTTGAATGCGCCATGTTTTGTTCAGTTCAGGATCTTTGCTTAGGATCTTCTTATACACGATTAACACTGCCTTAAGTGATTTAAGTGAAAGTTGCTCAGTCGTGTCTGACTCTTTGTGACCCCATGGATCATACAGTCCACGGAATTCTCCAGACCAGAATACCAGAGTAGGTAGCCTTTCCCTTCTCCAGGGGATCATTCTATAATACCCTTTTCCCCAAATTTCACATGAATCATCCTTTAGTTATCAGTGTACTAGTTCCCTTAATGTGACCATTTCATGAAGTCCCTTTGCTCTATTCATTGACCTTCTGGTGATATGGGACTGGAAGGCACTCTTCACGGGGTGGGGCAGGGGAGTGTGTGTGCTGTGACTCAGAACTTTTCCTAGGTATGGGCAAACTAGGCTCTAGCATCAGTAGAACTCATCATTTGAGGATCTGAATTAGACAGATCTGTACCCTGCTGGGTTCCCTGGTCAGAGTCCACCTGCCAATGGTTCTGCAGGTGGCCAAAGTTTCTGATTGGGATTACTACCTGGGCACTGAATTTATGAACTCTATCTGCCAAAATCCAAGTGCTGGTTGTTGGAAGCCTCTCTACCCTTCTCCACTACAGTGGAATTCTCAGTGACTGAGCCCCACATAGTGCTATATCCATAGTGAGAGATCAGAGTATGGGCTCCCATAAAAGCAATCCAATGTTGGTGGGGAATTGGTTGTCCCCTCTGGGCTCTCTTTTTCACAGGAAGAATGAGAGGCTAAGGAGAGACCTTTCCATATGGTGCCACATTGGCCTGAGGAACAGTGAGGTTAATGTGTAGCTCCTTCTCTTACCCTTCTAATACAGTTTGCCTTGATCTCTAGGGGCAAGGGGATGGTTCAGTCTCATTCCTGTGTTCTATGGTTCTCAGTAGTATATGCTCTTGAAAAGTTGTTGATTTCTCTTGTGAAAGGGAGGAAAGTCAGTTCTGGTTTCCTTGGTATATATGCCCAGGAGTGGGATTGCTGGGTCATATGGCAGTTCTATTTCCAGTTTTTTAAGGAATCTCCACACTGTTCTCCATAGTGGCTGTACTAGTTTGCATTCCCACCAACAGTGTAAGAGGGTTCCCTTTTCTCCACACCCTCTCCAGCATTTATTGCTTGTAGACTTTTGGATAGCAGCCATCCTGACTGGCATGAAATGGTACCTCATTGTGGTTTTGATTTGCATTTCTCTAATAATGAGTGATGTTGAGCATCTTTTCATGTGTTTGTTAGCCATCTGTATGTCTTCTTTGGAGAAATGTCTGTTTAGTTCTTTGGCCCATTTTTTTATTGGGTGGTTTATTTTTCTGGAATTGAGCTTCAGGAGTTGCTTGTATATTTTTGAGATTAATTCTTGGTCTGTTGCTTCATTTGCCATTATTCTCTCCAATTCTGAAGGCTGTCTTTTCACCTTGCTTATAGTTTCTTTTGCTGTGCAAAAGCTTTTCAGTTTAATTAGGTCCCATTTGTTTAGTTTTGCTTTTATTTCCAATATTCTGGGAGGTGGGTCATAGAGGATCTTGCTGTGATTTATGTTGGAGAGTGTTTTGCCTATGTTTTCCTCTAGGAGTTTTATAGTTCCTGGTCTTACATTTAGATCTTTAATCCATTTTGAGTTTATTTTTGTATATGGCGTTAGAAAATGTTCTAATTTCATTCTTTTAAAAGTGGTTCTTAAAAAAAAAAAGTGTTTTTTGGGGGGCGGGGGATACGTAAGTAGTTTTATTTTTTTTTTCCATTTATTTTTATTAGTTGGAGGCTAATTACTTTACAATATTGTAGTGGCTTTTGTCATACATTGACATGAATCAGCCATGGATTTACATGTATTCCCCACCCCAAGCCCCCTCCCACCTCCCTCTCCACCCGATCCCTCTGGATCTTCCCAGTGCACCAGCCCTGAGCACTTGTCTCATGCATCCAGCCTGGGCTGGTGATCTGTTTCACCCTTGATAATATAGATGTTTCGATGCTGTTCTCTCTAAACATCCCACCCTCACCTTCTCCCACAGAGTCCAAAAGTCTGTTCTGTGCATCTGTGTCTCTTTTTCTATTTTGCATATAGGGTTATCGTTACCATCTTTCTAAATTCCATATATATGCATTAGTATACTGTATTAGTCTTTATCTTTCTGGCTTACTTCACTCTGTATAATGGGCTCCAGTTTCATCCATCTCATTAGAACTGATTCAAATGAATTCTTTTTAATGGCTGAGTAATATTCCGTGGTGTATATGTACCACAGCTTCCTTATCCATTCATCTGCTGATGGGCATCTAGGTTGTTTCCAAGTCCTGGCTATTATAAACAGTGCTGGTTTAGAAACAGACATCTCTACAACACTGCAAGCTTTTGATGCTGCTAAAGATAAAGACTATGATCCATGGATTCTGAATTCACTCAAATTATCATTCACATCTAAGGACAAGAAGGTTTTATAAAGATTCAGCAAGTATATCACTTCTGTGGAATACTTATTGTAAGAAGCATTCCAACCAACTGAGACTTGAATCAAAGTATTTTAAGGATGAAAAAAGAAAAACAAATAACTCTATGAACAATTATGATGTTTTGAAAGATGGTTGCAACATTACTTCCCTTCCCACAAACTCTTCAGTGATGTGGCCTTGAGGCTGTTCTCAGGTGATGAGGTAGAATCTATTTCTGCACAATCATGTATTTGGGTTAGACCTGTGATTATCGTGGCCAATAGAAACTATAAACTTGACAGTATGCTAGTTCCACACAAAGCCCTTAACTGATGTGGCAGCTTCTACTTCTTTCCTCTTGGAGCTCTGAGCTCCCTGTAGGAAGGATCAGGAGTTTCACCAGAGAGAGGGGCTACTTGGAGGTGCATGAATCACCTCAGACACCTAGTCCCACTGAGCCTTCAAATGACTTCAACCTCCAGCCTCTAACTGCAAGCACATAAGAGACCTCAGTGAGAATCACCCAAATGAACCTCATCAACCCAGAAAACTATGAGATAATAACAAATTGGTAATTTTTAAGACACTAACTTTTGAAGTGGTTTGTCACATAACATTAGATCCTGAAACAAGGAGTGAAACACAAACTGCCAAACTGCTGATACTATTATCATAAAATGTTCAAATGCATTTTTTAAAGTTTTAAAAGATATGATACAGGATGCTAAAAAATAAGTAGTAATATTCTGTATCTAAAAATCCCACGTTCTTTTGATAAAAACTCAAAAGTGGGAGGAGATGAGAGAAGGAATTAAAAGTGTAATGCATTCTTCAACTTACATGGAGGATGAAAATAGTTGCTATTTCATTCTTTATGTTAATAGAGAAATTAATAAACAATTTATTTTCAAAAGAAAAAAAAAGAGGGAGGAAAGTCAGGAATGATCTGTCTTTGTGATGTCACCTCCTACTTCTATCTTCATTGGATAAATTCAGACCAGAGCAAAGGGAAGAATAATTATTATCCATATATGATCAGGAATAAAACATTCTTAAAAAGGCAATCAAACATCAAGCCAAGTCTAATTTTTCTCCTCTAAATTTTTTGAAATCCTGGTTTGCAATACTGAAGACAGTAGTTCTTTAGGACCTCCCTTCTTCCTTCTGATTTCCTTCCTTTTTTTTCTATTTTGGCTTCATTGGGTCTTTGTTGTGGTGCATGGGCTTTCTCTAGTTGTGGCATGTGGGCTTTCTAGTCGTGGAAACCTGGCTTAGTTGCCCTGCAGCATGTGGGACCTTAGTTCTCTGACTAGGGATAAAACCTGTGTCCCCCACATTGGAAGGCAGATTCTTAATGACTGGACCACCAGGGAAGTCCCTGCTTTTCTGTTTGAACCCCTCAAAATTCACACACATTCAATTCTTCTAATTCCTGGAGGCAAAGCTCTACCTCAGCCCTATCTTAGTAACCAAAGGACGAGGTTTTTGGCATCTGTAGCAGGTAATCTGGAGGGACACCCACAGAGAAAGGTCTTAGAAGCAATTCTCAATTGAAACTAAGACAAATTGAAAACAAATAATCTAAATAGATGGGGAAACGATGGAAACAGTAAGAGTCTTTCTTTTTTATGGGCTCCAAAATCACTGCAGATGGTGACTGAAGCCATGATATTAAAAGATGCTTGCTCCTTGGAAGAAAAGCTATGAGCAACCTGGACAGCATATTAAAAAGCAGAGACATTACTTTGTTGACAAAGGTCTGTCTAATCAAAGCTATGGTTTTTCCAGTAGTCATCTATGGATGTGAGAGTTGGACTGCAAAGAAAGTTGAGCACTGAAGAATTGATGCTTTTGAACTGTGGTGTTGGAGAAGACTCTTGAGAGTCCTTGGACTGCAAGGAGATCAAACCAATCAATCATAAAGGAAATCACTCCTGCATATTCATTGGAAGGACTGATGCTGAAGCTGAAGCTGAAATACTTTGGCCACCTGACATAAAGAACTGATTCATTTGAAAAGACTCTGATGCTGGGAAAGACTGAAGGCAGGAGGAGACGGGGATGACAAAGGATGAAATGGTTGGATGGCATCACTGACTAGATGGACGTGAGTTTGAGCAAGCTCTGGGAGCTGATGATGGACAGGGAAGCCTGGCATGCTGCAGTCCATGGGGTCGCAAAGGGTCAGACATGACTGAGCGACTGAACTGTACCGAACTGAGGAGCTTTCATTGGTGTTTTTTCTTCCCTTGCTATTTTCTCAGAGAAAAATACCTATAACTCAATAATGACTCTTCTTCAGTTCAGTCACTCAGTCGTGTCCGACTCTTTGTGACCCCATGAACCACAGCACACCAGGCCTCCCTGTTTATCACCAACTCCCAGAGTCCACCCAAACCCATGTTCATTGAGTCAGTGATGCCATCCAACATCTCATCCCCTGTCATCCCCTTCTCCTCCTGCCTTCAGTCTTTCCGAACATCAGGGTCTTTTCAAATGAGTCAGCTTTTCGCATGAGGTGGCCAAAGTACTGGAGTTTCAGCTTCAACATCAGTCCTTCCAATAACACCCAGGACTGATCTCCTTTAAGATGGACTGGATGGATCTCCTTGCAGTCCAGGGAACTCTCAAAAGTCTTCTCCAACACCACAGTTCAAAAGCATCAATTCTTCTGACTCTTCTCGATGTATAACAAATTTAACTAGGAACATATCTGTTTGTAGATACAGGTATAGATATATCATTCTGATGGTCAAATGTGCTCTCTGTCATTGGTAGTAATAGGCATTTTCTAGCCTTTGAATTAATCACCTGGAGAAATAAATAATCTCTGATCAACCTATACAAGGCTAACTCTAGATGTTCGACTAACCATAGAGTACTAGGCAATTTAATGCTTGTTTTCTACAATAAGAAAACTGTTTCTTGCTTGAGTGTAGTACTAGATAAGTTGCTTTCCTTGACCAGTAAATATTTCAGTGACAGCTTTGTAGCATGGAAATGCTTTTCACTTACCAGCATTTGATGAGGCTTTGTTCCCTGGGCATCCTTCCTGTCACCAAGGAAGCACCCCATGCAGCCTGATTATTGCTAAGTTGAATGAAGTCCAACTGAATTTATTTCCTTTGTACCACTCACAATACATTCACATTATCTCTTCCCCCCATACTCCTACTCCCATAAGATCCATAGAATAAAGAGTAGGCCGTACAGGCAAGTATGAAGATGTTCAGCTGTTAGGATGTGTTTTCATGCATAAAACATCTCAGTAGCACTGCTTGCTGAGAAATGCTGTTAATAACAATGCAGCAACTTCAGTATCTATTAACTTATTTTCCAGAAAATATCCATCTTTCTTGGCCTAATGGAAAATTATCGCTCTCAATTTTTAGTGGTTCTGGTAATTATTATTTTTATTATTACCTTAATAGAATATAAAAGGTGATTCCTTCAAGTCATACATTTATTTTATATTCAGCATCTGATTCCATTCACATTATTCCAGTAAACAGGCTATTAACCCATAGTTGACTGATATGTAATAATAACATACAAGTATAGATAAAATATTCAAAGTATAAATTTATTTAGTACATTTATTATAGAAGTTTTCATTTTATTTTTTAGCAAGTCAAAAATTTAGTAACACATAAATATATTTTGATCAATATTGTTCCTGCTCCAGGCTATTTGAACTATGATATTCAAACTCTTATTTTCCTAATTTTGAATTTGACATGGAAGTCTCATTAACTTTCTTTTTTTTTAGCCAAATGCATAAAAATACTAGCATAATTTAATATAGAAAGTTAGTAAATATTTTCCATGTGGCAGAAAAAAATCAGGGCCAAATAAAAGATAGAATGATTTTAAAGTCTGTTTCTTTGTGTCTGAGTTTTGTGTGGAAAATGCTATTTCATCTCTTGAGTGTCTACCAGGGATACCTTTGATTGTATGTGTTCCCAGAGTCACTGAATTTTATTTTAGGAAGTATTGATTTAACACTTATGAACTTCTAACAGTAATAAATTCCAAACTTTCTTGTATTTCTTTAATTTGGCTGATGCTTTATTATTGGAAGATGTACCTTGTACTATCTTTGATATTTTTATTCATAAATTCTAGGATTTATCTAATTTTCTTGAGATAATAACACATTTGCTCTCTTAATTCTTTTTTGTTGTTGTTGTTTCCTGGAAGAGATCTTGGCTCAAAGATGGAAATCTATACAGATAAGATCTAGGACATTTTCCTTTAACATTTGAGTGGCAAGGAAGAACAATGGGCACCAGCATATGTTATCAAACATGCTATTATTTTTTAAAAGTAAGCTACTTATTCAGGTGTTTTTTTTTGTTTGTTTTTCCTTAATCGTGTCCTATTCCCAATCTACTGTATGAAAATATATATATATTTTTTACTTTATTACATAATATCTACATTGTTGTTATTGTTTAGTCACTAAGTCATGTCCATCCAACTCTTTTGTGTCCCCATGGACTGTAGGCCACCAGGCTCCTCTGTCCATGAGATTTCCCAGGTAAGAATACTGGAATGGATTGACATTTCCTTCTCCAAGGGATCCTCCCAACCCAGGGATCAAATTTGTGTCTCCTGTATTGGCAGGCAGATACTTTACCACTGAGCCACTAGGGAAGCCCTACTATCTACAACTTTTCATGTAAATTGGATATCTTGAACTAAACTTATTGCTTCTGTGATTATTAAAAATACATATACTTAGTTTTGGAGAAGGCAATGGCCACCCACTCCAGTACTCTTGCCTGGAAAATCCCATGGATGGAGGAGCCTTGTAGGCTGCAGTCCATGGGGTCGCTAAGAGTCGGACACGACTGAGCAATTTCACTTTCACTTTTCACTTTCATGCATTGGAGAAGGAAATGGCAACCCACTCCAGTGTTCTTGCCTGGAGAATCCCAGGGGTGGGGAGTCTGTTGGGCTGCTGTCTATGGAGTCACACAGAGTCGGACACGACTGAAGTGACTTAGCAGCAGCAGCATACTTAATTTAAAATTAAAATATGAAATTATGAAGCTAATGAGTATTTTGTTATTCAGTTGCTAAGTTGTGTCTGACCCTGTGACCACATGAACTGCAGCACAACAGGCTTTCCTGTTCTTCACTATCTCCCTGATCTTGCTCAAACTCACGTCCATTGAGTCAGTGATGTTAGCTGTTGCTTATACTGAAATAACAAAAATTTTTCTAAAGTAACTTGAAAATAATGTATTCAGTTAAGAGACGCAGTCTCTTAATTTATGATTTATATTTGTTTTATCTCCCCTTTTTAGATGGTATATTCAGTTCAGTTCAGTCACTCAGTCATGTCCGACTTTGCGACCCCATGAATCGCAACACACCAGGCCTCCCTGTCCATTACCAGCTCCCAGAGTTTACCCAAACTCATGTCCATCGAGTCAGTGATGCCATCCAGCCATCTCATCCTCTGTCATCCCCTTCTCCTCCTGCCCCCAATCCTTCCCAGTATCAGGGTCTCTTTTAATGAGTCAACTCTTCGCACGAGGGGGCCAAAGTATTGGAGTTTCAGCTTCAACATCAGTCCTTCCAATGACCACCCAGGACTGATCTCCTTTAGGATGGACTCTAGTATCTCTGCTTTAGGGATTATAAGAATTTAATTAGTAAAGTCCAAATTTATGGGATTTACCATTTTTATGTATTTGCTCATCTCACATATTTGAGCTTGGATGAGAAAAGAAAGTAGCCTCTTTCCCGTTGAATTGTGAATTTCAATTTAGTGAGATTGACATACATAAAGTGTTGATTTTCCTTCTCTTGGTTACTATTGTAGATATGTCAAAGCTCAAAATTTGGAAAGGAGTTAGTTTCTCTCTGAGTGTTGAGCTCCTTAAGCAAATATACATTTGGCTGCAGTGACTGCCATCCATGTGAGAAAATGTGAAAAAAAAAACTTAGAACTGTATTTTTAATGCAGTCTACTACAGGTTTTTTAATCCTTTGTAATTCTAAAGGAATAGAAGATATGTTAGGTAGTTGGTATTTGAATGCTTTCTGTTGGTCCAAGCATTTTAAGTATAACTATTTCTTTAATGATTATGTTTCCACTTTTATTTCTTATGATTTTTGTATAATCTTAGTTTTATCTTTAGACAAAATTTTTGTTATTTTTAATGGAACAAAAAGTTATGTCATAGTGTTAAATATTCTCAAACATTTTTCAAATTGAATTTTCATTTTAGTAATAAAGAAGAACTGAGTAATAAACTTTCAACAATGGAAGTAATTTCATCAAATATTTTCATTTTACACAGACATTAAGGTGTGTGTTAGAGGGTCACATGGTGCATTCAAGATGGAGGAAGTCTTGAGCTGATTAAACTTTTTTCTACTAGTCTTATATATGTTTCCCAAAATCTGAACCAAAATTCACCTCACATTACTTCCAATTCAGGTCAACCCTAGTAAATATTTTGGATTTTTATTTTTTGCTGTATGGTTCCATTTATGTGAAGTCCCTCAAGTGGCCAGTTAGTAGAAACAGAAATTAAAGCCATGGGTGCCAAGGTTGGGGGGCAGAATGTGTTTAGTTGGGCAGAGTTTCAGTTTTGCAAAACGAAAGCATTCCAGAGATTCATTGCACGATATTGTGAATATAAATACTACTAATATTTGCACAAATAATGGTGTTTGAAAACTGCTTGCAAATCTGCTTTAGAATAAGAAGGCCATGGTTAAGAAGCTTAAATTTAAATAAATCACAACTTTTAGAAATTCATCTCTTAAGAAATTCAAAGTATATCAGGTAAAAAGTATATCCTATACTTGACCTTAAATATATTTTTGTGTACTTAGATTTCCCATCGCTTACATTTTACATGACTTAACGTCATCACTTTTTATGGTTGAAGCAACCAGCACTGGCATGATTATCAGCAATTTGGAAATGTATCATACAGTGAATTAAAATAATTTTTGCTAACTTTGAAATTATTAGGCCAAATTATCAAATGAACATAAAATTCACGGCTAACTAGTTCATGAAAACAACTGCATAAAAGGTCATCCATGCATTCCCATATTCAAATGTTCTTTCTCAAATTTTCAGCCTCTGAAAATCTTTTCCAATCAATTATTTTTCATTTTTAAAAAGCTTTAATAAAGGCAGCAATAAATACTGGGTGATGATTGTGATCTGGTTTAGCATTCTTCTGTTTTGCTTGTCATAAAATAACTGATATTTACACTAAGAATTCATATTATCAGTGACTTGAAATAAAAGAGTTTTTTGGAATTTTTGTTAACTTAAAGTTTTATAAGCAGTTAAAATGGGGCTAGAAGTTGCATTACAAATGGAAATACAAGGGAGTCAGTCTTTAATCATGTGTTTTAATGAATTATATATCTCTTAGCTGTAATGAATCCAATAACATGAATAAAAATGGATATCCAAACCAACAAAGATAGATAGCAAGGGGCAATGAATCTCTTATAATGTTTTATTTGGTTGCCAAGTGATGAGTATTTCTTTTTTGCTTATTTTTTAGTTTATTTTTCATTAACTTAAAAAGAATTAGATGTATGATATTTGGATGCAAACTATTGTCACTTTATATTTAAGTATAAAAAGCATTTATTAATAAGCTAGGTAGCTATGATACACTGTTTCTATGCTACCGATATAAAAGCTACAGTCCGTTTTGACTTTGTAACTGCAGTGTTGTCTTGAGGCTCTGAAATCTTCTTAAGAGTACAACAGCAAATTATGATTTATTGCCAGTTTAAGTTTTTTATGTAAAATTTTCTCCCTCTTAGTTGCACTTTGTTGCCAAGATTATTAACAATTAGGGTGAATTTTTATAAAATGTAAATTTCTTATTCCAACTCTAAGAAAAAGAGGGTAAATTTCACATGTACAGAACTTGCATTTGATTTACCACAAAACACACTAGATCCATTCATTTAATATAGATGCACTGAGAATCTACTGACTGTCAGTCACAGACTTAACCACCGAGAAAAACCACCATCACATTTTACGGACAAATCAGTTTATTCATAATGTGCTGATTTGGTTATGATGTGTCGCCCCACTAGAATAGAAGCAGGGAGTAGGTCCCTGACACGTTTGCAGATTGAAGGAATGAAATGTGTCAATATGACTGTAGATTTTAGTACAAGATCTATGTTCACATCTGCGTTAAGAGACAGAGATTCAGCTAAAAACATACCATAAACTCAGTCTCCTTTACTGGTTATTTTTTTTTCTTATAGTTCCATTATACTCTTTATTAACTACTACTATCATCTATTTGAAACGTCTTCCGAGTCTGCACATTTTAAAAAGATTTTTAAAAATTAGTTTGGGTTGTGAAGGAAGGATATTGAATCAAGCAATTCTTAATAAGTTTACATTCAACAACTTTTAAAGTGTATGATTACAGCTGTGTAATGAAACAAAGCCAAAACAGCAAGGCACTATTACTACACACACACACACACTTACACATACTCTAATAGCGTTATTGATAGTCTCACAATTGTAAAGGTGATTGAAATTTAGAGCTCAACTATGTTTATAGTATAATTCTTTTGAAAAAAGTGTCAAGGTATCACTATTGCCCACAGGACTTAAGGATTAGCCCCAATAAAAATGTGAAATATTATATAATTTTCATCAAATAAACACAGAAAGTTCAGATCACTATTTTAATCCAAGAGCACAAAAGAATTCTACCCCGTTCTATACCCTATTAATTTGTAGATTTCACCATAGTCAGTGCTCATCATCTCAGTAAGTGCATCAACTTAAAAATGCCAAAAGTGGAAGAACTTACAATATTTTATTCCTACGTATCATCTATTATTCTGTACAATATAGTAGATTAAATTTTCTGACCTCGGTGGTATATAATTGTAATGGAAAATGAATAAACTTTCCTTTACAATGGTAGCACTGAAGTTAAAAAATGTTAACCATTAAATAAAATGACCTCAATAAAATGGTGACATGTTCCAGGTAATCCACTTAAAGGAATTTCTAAAATACTTAGAGGAATTACATTGACACATTTACCTGAAGACTGAACCCTGCTCCCCACACATACAAAGTTGTTATATCTTGGGACTACAGGTAAAATTTACCAAAAATACTACTTAAAGGAGTGAAACAAACTTACTTAGAAGACGTAATGGTGAGTATAAATCAAAGATGAAATGACAGTTAAGAGTATCACAGTATGTTAATGAGTTGCTATGAGGAAGATCTATGATATATATAAGAAAATCTAGGATCTGATAATGTGTAATGGGAAGACATGATACCGTCTTAAAGAGAAAGGCAAAAGTCAATCTCATGATCAAGGAAGAAAGTATAATTAGAGAAACTAAGGGTCACTTGGGCATCTGGTAAAAATATATTTTGACCTTAGATTGAACCTTAGATTGATGTTTTAGTACTTCAAGGAGAACAAGGCAATCATGGAATAAAGCGAGATAGGAAGGAAGAAAATAATGAAGTAAAATTATCTGTCTTTACATGCAAGTTCATAATGAATGAGAATAGTCACTGAAAATTACATTTCAGCTACCTGATTGGAATGAGATTAATGATGTATATTTATATCATCTGCCAATTTGAAGACAAGGATATTTACAAAAATACAATACAGAAAAGTTGAGCAATTATATTTTGATGTTTATGATTAGAATTGTGGGTTGCATATTGAATTTCAGCTGTCCAGCAGAGACAGTCACTTTAGTTTGAAATTGTTTTAATAGGCCATTTCATTAAAAGTCTATAGAGAATTTTATATTCTTCACTTCCTTTTAATAACTCTAGTCTATAATTAAATATGGGGCTTTAATGATGAAGAACAAAGATTCAAGTTGATAAATAGAACAAAATTATTTATGTGCTAACCAAGTGTGTCAGAGCAATGAATTGAAAACAATCAGAATTGCTCTGATCTTATGGGAATAAGAACACTGAGTTATACTGGCATGTAGAGGTACACAGATCACATTATAATTGCAATTTTTGATTAGACTTGGGCAATGTGTCCCAGTATGCTTGCTTATCCCTCTATGAAATATATCAAAGATTTAGCTTTCTTCCTTTAGTTGTGAACAAATCCATGTTGATATATTGAAAACCTTCAAAGGGCTTTCTTTAAAATGGAATTTAATCACTGAATGTGCAAATGAGAAATTTTTATTTTTTTCACCAAGAAAAGGCAACAAGGAAGAGAATATCTGGAGAAAATAAGGAAATATTTTGATATTTAAGCTTAGGTAAAACAAATGTAAAATGAACTGATTATGTCTTACACATAATTGGCTCATTAAAAATGTACACATTGAAGGAAGAGCTGAAATATGTGAGAAAATATATGGTAAAAATGTAGTATGATACCATGAGTATATGAAATTTGACAGTTAAAATGAAAATAGGTAAAAAGTTAGAAAGCAGATAAAAATCACAGGGAACACAAGATCAGTTGTTTCACATACGTTTGGTGAAGAAAAGAAAATGAAAAATCAATACTGGGTACTCAAGCAAAGCAGAACAAAATGGAAATCAACATATTAGTTGGTGATAAATGGGGCATGGCCTTAATGATTGGAATAAACCTACCCTGTTACCTATTGTGTTATGTTGTTCATATTCACTGAAGCAACCTAGACAGCATATTAAAAAGCAAAGACATTACTTTACCAACAAAGGTCTGTCTAGTCAAAACTATGGTTTTTCCAGTAGTCATATATGGATGTGAGAGCTGGACTATAAGGAAAGCTGAGCGCTGAAGAATTGATGCTTTTGAACTGTGGTGTTGGAGAAGACTCTTGAGAGTCTCTTGGACTGCAAGAAGATCAAAGCAGTCAATACTAAAGTAAATCAGTCCTGAATATTCATTGGAAGGACTGATGCTGAAACTGAAGCTGAAATATTTTGGCCACCTGATTCGAAGAACCGACTCATTGGATAAGAACCTGATGCTGGGAAAGATTGAAGGCAGGAGGAGAAGGGGACGACAGAGGATGAGATGCTTGTATAGCATCACTAACGTGATGGACATGAGTCTGAGTAGGCTCCGAGAGTTGGTGATGGACAGGGAAGCCTGACGTCCTGCAGTCCATGGGGTCGCAAAGAGGGGTCAGACATGACTGAGCAACTGAACTGACTGACTGAAGCAAAATGTCTATATTTTTATATTCTTGTGAATTCTCTTTCCCAGAAGTTAACTTTATAGTTTTGCAAACATTCAAATAACTCTCATCTCAATTTCCTTTCAATTGCCAATCCTTTTGCAATGCCATTAAATGATTTGCTATTTAAAATTTGCCATTCATTCTCTCTAGAATTATTCAATTATCTCAGAATTACTTGCCAATGGTTGAAGAGCATTCATTCTCTTAATTGAGTTCCTTTTATCATTCCCTTTTATGTTTATTAAATCATATAAAATTTCCTGGGTTTTAAATTGATAGACAAGGAGATTTACACAATACTTGCTCTCTATTTTAATTGTACCAAATCAGTTTTGACAACAAGGTTATTAAAAAAATTCTGTCAAAGTAAATTCCCAAAACCCGCAGGCTCCAATTTACTTTCTGGCCTACATCTTTTCAGTTTAGACAGACAGTTTCTTCCTTTTCTCTTGATGTGAGGAATACATGCCAGCTCCAATTGATTAAACACTCTCCCTCATATTCCATATGCTTGTGCCTGCACACACACACACACACACACACACACAATTTGTTAAGTAATTATAACTTTGAGTTTCAATATATATATTTAACATTAAACTGTAATGTGATATGTCAGTTATATCACAAAGCTGAAAAATTAAACATTATTTTTTCATTTTTTTGTAGTTACTGAAAAAACATGTGTGTGTGACTCAGTGGTAAAGAATCCGCATGCAATGCAGGAGCCACAGGGCTTGACCCTTGGGTTGGTAAGATCCCCTGGGGGAGGACATAGCAACCCACTCCAGTATTCTTGCCTGGAGAACCCCATGGACAGAGGAGCCTGGTGGGCTACAGTGCATAGGGTCGCAAAGAGTAGGACACAACTGAAGGGACTTGGCACACACATACATGTCCTTTATGACAATGGTCCTATTGGACAATATGAGTTGTCAAGCATATGTTTACACTGATGAATGTAAACTACAAGCAGGGACGTAATTTTACTGAGGCTCGTGACGTTTATGTTACTGGCTAAAAGGGGGAGATGCTGCCCTGCCTCAAAGCCTGTCATCTCAGGCACAAAACTCAGCTCAGAGGAGAAGGACAAATGTTACCAAGAAATGGGATTCTTTTTATCAGATGATCCCTTAGCAGAATTCTATTCTTTTTCCTAGATAATAGAATGAGTTACTTCAGCTCCAACTCATCTATACACCTAATAGTAAACTCCACAATAAAACTTCACCTAAAAGTCAATCCATAGCTTCACTGCAGTAATGCCGAGTCTTTCTGTTCCCAAGTGGGGGAAAAAAAATTGGTCTGTTTCTCATGAAAGAAGCTCAGTTTTAAAGATAAATTTATGACAGGTAATCTGTTAAATAAATAAATACATTTATTACATATATCAAATATTGTCTCCTTGCCCTTCAAGAGAAAATATAAGAAAGTTCCAAAGTAAAAAAGCCAAAATAATTGACTTCACTTTTGTAGACTCCCAGGCAGTCAGGCCACAGGCATTGCTTCAAGCAATTGCTACAAAGCACAGGCACCGTTAATTGCTCCCCTCAGGTGCTAGAGATCTATAGCCTTCAAATTTCCCTTTTCTATGAAAATAAAATCCTGGGCGTTTTCCTCTCTCCTACAGAAATGGCCAGTTTCAAAACTGAAATGTACTTTCAGTTTTTGAAGCACCAACTGATGGGCCCCTGCCTCCACTTTTCTCACCCTTAACTTGGTGTTCTGGGTTTTACCAGTGTGCTAGTCTGAGTTGCTCCATGAAGTGAACAGACCATGACTACATTCAAAGCAGTTTGTCTGTTGCCTTCATTAGCATGAAATCAAGCTTAGATCAACAAATCATAATCCTACAAAATATTTCAAGTAATCTTTGTTGCACATAATATAAAAAGTGTGAGAATTTGTCACAGTAAGTATAAATGACTCAAAAGGTAGGTAGGGTAACTACAAAACATGAGCACAATCTCTGATTTCATTAGCTATCTCACAGTCTGAATAGAACAGCCCTCATTATTGATCTCAGAGAGACAGCAGTGAGAAGTCCTAAAAAGAGATCTCATTTCCCTGCCCAGGAATTGAACCTGGGTAGTCCAGAATGGCTACCCCCTCCAGTGTTCTTGCCTGGAGAATTCCAGGGACAGAGAAGCTTGGCAAGCTGCAGCTCACAGAGTTTCAAAGAGTCAGACACAACAGAGTGAGCATGCATGCATGAGGACACTAAAACCACCACATTTCTTGACAAATGACTCTGAGAACCAAACCAGGGTTTTAGAGATATTACTCTCTTTGAAGTGCAAGAGTATTATTATTCCTTTCCTCATTTTATAACATACCTGGGCTGTCAAATCTGATGTAGCAATATTATATTACTCCTTGTTGCTTTCAACAATGATCTAACATGACAAAAATCTCAAGGGATTTTTAAATTTTAAGATCTAAATATGGATTGTACACATAAGCCCTTCGTGAGAAAAAAAAACAAAAATATCTCAAATCACTAAGATTATTTGGAAAATGTTTGCATTTTTATTAAATTGATGTGAAATTCCCAGACAGAAATGTACACAGATTTGAAGAGTACAGCTGCCCTTGTGCAACTTTGCAGAGCCCTGCCAATAAAGTTATCCTCGTGACTAAAATGAAGAAGAAACAAGTTGCTAGAGGACTACTGGATGAAGATGCTTTAAGAAGTTCAGTGACTGTGGGTACGAGTACTCTAGATTCCTGGTTTAGGGAATCACTCACTGAACATTTGCAGGTGTATTACGGACATTGCTAGCATTTCAGTTTCAAAATCTTCCATGTAAATGTCTTCTTTGAAAAGGGATCTCTTAGGGCATAGTTATGTGTTTTTCCCAGGGGATTAAATTTCACACCTGAAAGGCTAAGGGATCGTCTCTGCAGAACATCAGTTCCTACTTCTTACTTCTTTACTCCTACACTCAGTCTGTGGTGTTCTGATTCCCACTCCACTATCTACAGGTGCATGTGGTGTTTAGAAAACAATAGCAAAAGAAACCATGTGAGAGACATTTGATTGACTCTCATCACCTTGTAATCTGATTCAGAAGGGATGTCTGCTCCACGGAACAACTGGTACGTTGCCAATAATGTTCTACTGAGGAGGCAAATCTAAAATGGCTTATGGTGCATGCATGCAGAACCTCGATAAAGACAGCACTGATTATAATACCTACAGAACCACAAATGATTCAAAGAGCCAACTACAACGTGTCAACTGACTCTTTCATTGTTATTTCTGTTTCGATTGCAAAAATATAACTAAATGCTTTGCTTTCCATTTCCAGCCCAAAAGCTGCCATTTTAATTCCCATACTCTTCTTTTGAATTAAAAAAATCCAACTTTATTGAGGTACAATTACATAAATAGCTGTAGTTGTTTAAAATATGCAATTTAATATGATTTGACAAATGTGTACACCTGAGTTCTCTGTTCCCCCCAGTCAACTCCCCCCACCATCAAAGAAGAATAATTTAATTGTTACCACTTCCAGGCATGGAAGCTTCTACTTCTCACTCCATGACAGTCTGGAGCAAGGAATAGCAACTTAATTCAGAAAGTCAGCAGATCAAGAACATGGGGAACTCATGTATCCCAAAGAATCCTCTTGCTCCACTCAGGGGAGGAGTTATGGTTGCAAACTTCTTGGTGTCAGAATCCTGTGCACTTGTAGCTCTCTAAGTAGGTCGGGTCACGATGTTTCTGCAAACCTCCAATGAGTGTTACTCTCAGTTCTGAAACTTTTTATTTCTATATGAATGGAAAAGTGCTATATCTTTCAAGGTCAGAGCCTTGAGAAGGAGCTATCCTATATATCTCAGACTGTAGCCAATATTCTTAACTTGTAGGAAAAGCAATAGAATACAAAGATTAAAGTAAAAGAAACAGATCTAATATGGAGTCAGATTTGTTCTTCCCCATTACCTCATTACTCACTAAAATTTCCTAGAACTCCTTGAGAGTCTACTTCTGTGTGCATGTATGCTAAGTTGCTTCAGTTGTGTCCAGCTCTGTGAACCTGTGGACCATAAACCACCAGGCTCCTCTGTCCATGGAATTCTCCAGGCAAGAATACTGGAGTGGGTTGTCATGCCCTCCTCCAGGGGATCTTCCTGACCCAGGAATCGGACCTGCGTCTTCTACGTCTACTGCACTGGCAGCATCACCTGGGAAGCCTCTACTTCTGTGAGGAGCAGTCTTTATTATTTTGTCAAGGCTCAATATCAGGATATGTTGGTTTCTTAAAATGAGTTCAGCAGAGTTCTTTTTTTCCTTTATTTTTTAAGAGTTTGTACTTGATTGGTGGTATTTTTGTTGTTTTTCTTGACTGATAAAATATACTAATGATATTGTTGGAGTATAGCATTTTTTTTAGGGGAGGTTTGAGGTAACAAATTCTCTTTAACTGACATAGAGCTCTTCAGATTTGTTGTATCTTATGTCAATTTTGGTAAAATGTGTTTTTCAGGCATTTTGTTTCACCAAGGTTTGCCAGTGTTGGCATATTTTTCGTGATATTCTTTATTACTCTGTTCATGAAGGACATTAGGTGATAACTTGCTTTTACCTAGTATGATGATGTATGCTCTCTTTCCTTTCTTGATCAGTGCATCTAGAGATTTATACATTTTATTGCTGTTTTTAAAAATCAGCTTTTTGCTTAAATTTTCTGTTCCTTATTTTGTTTATTTCAGTTCTTATCTTTATATTCCCTTTCTTCAAATTACTTTATATTTATTTTGTCCTTTTTTCCCCTCTAGCTGCTTCAAATGTAACCTTATGCTACTGATTTTGGGTTTCTCTTCTTTTAAAGTATAAATTTTTGTTATAAAGTTCTATGAAGCTCCGCTTTTGCTACATCCTCAAAACTTTGATACACTTTATTTTCACTATCATTTAGTTCAAATTATTTTTATAATTTTCCTTGCTATATTTTGTCTTTAATTCATTATTTACAAATTTGTTTGAAAATATCTGTGATTTTGATGTCTTTTGTTTATTGACATTTTATTTGATTCAGTGATGTTCTGAAAATATTCTCCACACAGACTTCAATTGCTATCAGTAAGACTTTTTTATAACCTAGAACATAATCCCCTTATTTCTATATATCTTCTTGCCTATCCTGATCCCAGGCAGTGGTAATGTGATGACCTCGAGCAAGAATGCCTGTGTAGTGCACATAGGGAGACTGCAAACTAACGCACATGTCACCAATCCCACCAAAGATTTATCTTCCCCAGTGGTGGCCTAGAAGCAGATGATCTCAAGGCTTTGGGTAAATTCAAGGCATGGGGGGACTAGGTTTCCTCAGACCACACCAGGGTCCTCTCAAATGTCTAGTGCTATAGATCATGACCTCAGTGAAAAACAGATATTGAAGAACAGAGTGAATTGACTAAGATTGAATTTCCTGACAGTACAGGTTCATCAGTGAAAGATGAAGCCTGAGAATCTGAGATAAGTTGAACTTAAAAAAAAAAAAAAGGAAATCCCTATTTATCACACACCCCCAAGGACATATAGATTGAGAGTCCTATCCACTCTGTCATCTGAAAAATTCAAAGAGAAATTCAAAACAAATTTTTCTTAAAAAATTCAAGAATTTTACATCTATTGTTTGGTTTCTAGTGAGTGTCCAATAAATATATTATATTTTTATGCTTCTGAAGTAGATTGAATTTACTTACAGGTGAAGGAATCCACTGCCTTATTTCTGACTTAAGGTTGTGGAAATGTTATAGAAATATGCTCATGCCTCAAATTAATTTGCTATTATAGTGAGATATTTTGTGCATAATAGGTACTCCTCAAAATTCATTACTGCAAATCTAACCAAAACTCTTTCATATTTTAATGACATGTAATTTAGTCATACGGTTTTCTATAAATAATGTATTGAATTATTCTTCTCTTAATAAAGTGATAAGGTAAAATAGGGAGTGATTTTGGAGCAAAGAAACATGAGTATGGACACCTTAATAAGATTTTGGATAGCTAGAAAATGGCAAAGGGAACAGGAGAATAGCAAATATTCCTTGACAAATGGAAAGGGAGAAAAGAGAAAGAAGGGAAATATGGCATAAGTTGGGAAAACACAAGATTACTGTTTCAATTTTGCTAAAGGCTAGTATTGCTGACTGCCAAATCTAAGCTGTAAACAAGCGTGAGATTCTCCTCCAGACCCTACACTGCCAGTTATCTACAACAACATGACCAGTATAGGAACATGGACATGAAATGTAAAATCAAATGATCTCAAATTAAAAAAAAGACTTCTGTTGAATTTAACAACACCCTCTAGTGCCTGGGAACTGTTGGTTCCTTTTATCTTCCCCTGTGCTTTGGCATGGCAGTGATTTTTGGAGGCCAAAAATATAAAGTCTGTCACTGTTTTCATTGTTTCCCCATGTATTTACCATGAAGTGATGGGACTGGATTCCATGATCTTAGTTTATGAATGTTGAGGTTTAAGCCAACTTTTTCACTCTCCTCTTTCATTTTCATCAAGAAGCTCTTTAGTTCTTCACTTTCTGCCACAAGGGTGGTGTCATCTGCATATCTGGGGTTATTGATTTTTCTCCCGGCACTCTGGATTCCAGCTTGTACTTCATCCAGCCCAGCACTTCTTATGATGTGTTCTGCATATAAGTTTAATAAGCAGGGTGGCAATATACAGCCTTGACATACTCTTTTCCTGATTTGGAACCAGTCTGTTGTTCCATATCCAAGTCTAACTGTTGCTTCTTGACCTGCATACAGATTTCTCAAGAGGCAGGTCAGGTGGTCTGGTATTCCAATCTTCAAGGAATTCTACTTCATGGCAAATAGATGGGGAAAACAATGGAAACAGTGACAGACTTTATTTTTGGAGGCTCCAAAATCACTGCAGATGGTTACTGCAGCCATGAAATTAAAAGATGCTTGCTCCTTGGAAGAAAAGCTATGACCCACCTAGACAACATATTAAAAAACAGAGACATTACTTTGCCAACAAAGGTCCATCTTGTCAAAGCTATGCTTTTTCCAGTAGTCATGTATGGATGTGAGAGTTGGACTATAAAAAAGCTGAGGGCCAAAGAATTAATGCGTTTGAACTATGGTGTTGAAGAAGACTCTTGAGAGTCCCTTGGACTGCAAGGAGATCCAACCAGTCTATCCTAAAGGAAATCAGTCCTGAATATCCATTGGAAGGACTGATGCTGAAGCTGAAACTCCAATGCTTTGGCTACCTGATGTGAAGAACTGACTCATTGGAAAAGACCCTGATGCTAGGAAAGACTGAAGGCAGGAGGAGAAGGGGACAACAGAGGATGAGATGGTTGGATGACATCACCGACTTGATTGACATGAGTTTGAGTAAGTTCCAGGAGTTGGTGATAGACTGGGAAGCCTGGTGTGCTGCAGTCCATGGGGTTGCAAAGAGTCAACACAACTGAGTGACTGAACTGAACTGTGCTTTGTCAATTTTGAATGCCTAGTAGAGGTGTGCTTACTCTTCATCAGGTTTCTGAGTAGTGATTCAAAACTCAGTTATTGGTCAAAATATTTGAAGCCTGTTGTGAGAAGTTTATGTGCTTTGGATGATCTTTTCTTCTCCATAGGTAATTAGAAATGACAGTTGTTTTCCATTGCTGCTTACTTCTTTAGAAAGTATAGGTTGAAATTTGAGAAAGAAAAATAAAAAAAAGGAAATGAAATAAAAATTATTATTAGAAAGTTTAATATGCATTTCTTCATTCACTGTCATATTCAGAGATCATTCTTCAACTGTATTTCTTGCTATAACTGTATAGCAAAAAAACTGAGTTCAAAAATTAGTAAGAATAATCAACATCAGTAGATTTAGCTAAAGTTCCTCAGTCCACCCATGTTTTCCAAAAAACTGTTAAACTGCTCAACAAAATTACACTTCCTCTTGTAAAGAAGAGGTTTAAGGAAACAAGTGCTGTAGATTTTACTTTGCCTATCCTTTCTTTGGGCTTCCATTGTAGCTCAGCTGGTAAAGAATCTGCCTGCAATGTGAGAGACCTGGGTTTGATCCCTGGGTTGGGAAGATATCCTGGAGAAAGGAAAGGCTACCCACTCTAGTATTCTGGCCTGGAGAATTTCATGGATTGTATAGTCCATGGGGTCGCAAAGAGTCAGACACAACTGAGTGACTTTCACTTTTCACTTAACTTTATGCATTCTCTAAAATTTACATTGAAAAGTTTCCTGGATAGATATACATTCAACCTGTTATTCTTAAAGTTCCATAACACCTCATTTAATTACTTCTTTTTTAAATTTACTCTTTAATTGGAGGAAAATTGCTTTACAATATTGTGTTGGTTTCTGCCATACAACAATGAAGTTCAGCCATAATTATACATATATCACCTCCCTCCTGAGCTTCCCTTCCCTCTCCCCAAGACACCCTCTAGGTCATCACAGAGTGCCAGGGTGAGCTCCCTGTGTTATATAGCAACTTATCACCAGTTATCTAGATGGTGTATATATATCAATGCTACTTTCTCCATTTGTTGAATTACTTCTGATGACTTAGAAAAGATAGAGGCCAAAAACAAAAAGAAATCAATGAATGGAGATATACCTGGCAATGAGGGTTGAAAAATAGTTCAGTATAAAAGTGAACTTGTAAAAATCCAATGAGATGTTTTGGAGTTTAAAAATCCAATTGTTTGGTGCAGTGCACCAAACTCATTTCAAACTCATTTCAAACTCAAACTCATTTCAATACTGATGGATAAAAGAGAGATTTTAAATGCCAAATTAACAGA
Organism: Cervus canadensis; assembly: GCF_019320065.1. Classification (NCBI taxonomy): domain Eukaryota; kingdom Metazoa; phylum Chordata; class Mammalia; order Artiodactyla; family Cervidae; genus Cervus; species Cervus canadensis. The sequence goes on from NC_057393.1 coordinate 82,438,098, forward strand.
GCTCCATATTTTAGAGATGATATATTTTCCTAATGGTAACCTTGATATTTTCTGTGCTCTGAAGTCCATATACCTTCCTTTGAAAATGAATTTTTGAATTAAATCTTAATGGATCTTCAGAGAAGATTGATGTGTAAGAGCATAAAACAAAATGAATTACTTAATGAGTTTCCTCATGACTGCAGATTGATGGCTTCCTTATTGCCTGTTTGACTGAGACTGGCTTCTTAAAGAGTTTGAAGGCATCAAATTATTGAAATAATTTACATTTTAAGAAATCTTTAAACAGTCATGTGTGTGTATGTGTGTGAGTGTGTGCAGATAATCATTCATTTATTCTTCTTGGTGAATCACAGAAACTCATAAAATCTTCAGTGTTTTTTTATTGATAAAACAACGTAAGGAACAATTAAACAGAGAAACACGGATCAGTAAAAGCAGTTTCTTCCTTTCCTGGCACGTATCACTAACTGACAGTAAATTTTGTACCCATTTGTTTGGTGAGTTATATTTTGTCAAAGTGTTAGTCACTCAGTTGTGTCAGACTCTCTGTGATTCCCCAGACTATAGCCCTCCAGGGTCCTCTGTCCATGGAATTCTCCAGGCAAGAATACTGGAATGAGTTGCCATTCTCTTCTCCAGGGGATCTTCCCTGACCCAGGAGTCGAACCCGGGTCTCCTGCATTGCAGGCAGATTCTTCACTGCCTGAGCCACCAGAAAAGCCCAATAGTTAGTCAGTCTTGTTAGAATTAAGTGTCATGAGGGGAGATTTTGCTGTGCCCTGAGCTATACCTCCAATACCTGGAATACTGTTGGTCACACAGTAGATGCTCAGAAATTTATGAATAAATCAAACTATATTTTTTAATCAAAGCAAGGACAGTAATCTAACTAGTTATTTATAATTCTTGCTTCTGTTACTGGTAAAGAGAAGATAATTGGGGTTCATATCTTTACTCCTCTGCTACCCAATACATGTTCCCTTAGCTTTAGCCTACCTCTCAATTGGTTAAAGATCTTTACTTTGTGGGGTAACCCAGGTTTTTATTGTTGAAGAGTCTGAGTCTGTAGTGGTTCTGCTACTAGATTGCTGTGGGCTACTATTAAATTTTGGGCTTCCCTGGTGGCTCAGATGGTAAAGAATCTGCTGGCAATGTGGGAGACCTGGGTTCGATGTCTTGGTTGGGAAGACGCCATGGAAGAGGGCATGGCAAGTCACTCCAGTATTCTTGCCTGGAGAATCCCCATGGACAGAAGAGCCTGGCAGGCTATAGTCCATGGGCTCGAAGAGTCAGACACAACTGAATGACTAAAAACATACTCTGCCCACTGGACATAGAAATATCAGGAGGAATTCTAGAGGATAACTTCATTCTTTCCACTGTGCCCATTATATAGTGGCAGTTTCCCCTTGATATTCAGAGGTAATAGTCCCTGCCAAAATAGTAAACACTGTTTGTACCTGTTGATTCAGTGACATAAGGCATCAAAATGTCCAGGTAGTGGTCTTAATCTCCAGTTCAGTGCAACTGTTGTATATCTTGCAATGGAAGTATTTTTTTTTTTTCTTGGAACTTAGTCCAAATGAATAGGATAAAAAGCAAAAATTTTATGAGCTGCTCAAGATATATAAAAAGAAAACTTGTCACTTCTACATCTAACCTTCAGTTTCTGGACCCATGAGTTTAGTGTGTGCTCTTAACAAGAACCCATGAGTTCAGTGTATGCTCTTTGCAGGCAACTTTTGTTTCTGTGCAGCTTCTGTTGCTAAGTCATGTTCAGCTGTTTGTGACCCCATAGACTACAGCACACCAGGCTTCCCTGTCTTTTACCATCTCTTTGAGTTTGTTCAAATTCACATCCATTGAGTCCATGATGCCATCCAATCATCTTATCCTCAGTTGTCCCCTTCTCCTATTGCCTTCGATCTTTCCCAGCATCAGACTCTTTTCCAATGAGTCAGCTTTTTGCATCAAGTGGGCAGAGCATGGGGACTTCAGCTTCAGCATCAGTCCTTCCAATGAATATTCAGGGTTGACTTCCTTTAAGATTGACTGTTTTGATGTCCTTGCTATCCAAGGGATTCTAAAGAGTCTTCTCCAGCACCACAATTGAAAGGCATCAATTCTTCTGCGCTGGCACTCAGCCTTTTTTACGGTCCAACTCTCACATCCATGCAAAAACCATAGCTTTGACTGTATGGACCTTTGTCAGCAAAATGATGTCTCTGTTTTTGAATATGCTATCTAGGTTTGTCATAGCTTTTCTTCCAAGGAGCAAGCATATTTAACTTCATGGCTGCAGTCGCCATCTGCAGTGATTTTGGAGCCTAAGAAAATAAAGTCTGTCACTGTTTCCATTGTTTCCCCATCTATTTGCCATTAAGAGATAGGACCAGATGCCATGATCTTTGTTTTCTGAATGTTGAGTTTGAAGCCAGCATTTTCACTCTCCTCTTTCACCTTCATCAAAAGGCTCTTTAGTTCCTCTTCACTTTCTGTCACATGCAACTTACTGTTACTCAAAAGAAATAGTAAGTTGCTTATAGAAGCAAATATTTTGTCTTGTGGAACACCACCACAAGTTGAAAAAAACTAAATATTCAATTAGTTCAACTGTTTCCTGCTTATAAGACTTGAGAAGATCAGTGAATCCCAGGATTATTAACCAGTTGTCACATTTATTTTTCATAAAATGAATTCCTTAGTCAGAATTGTTATGTGAGACATTGTGATGGTGAATAAGGAATTCAGTTAATCTGCAGATGGTGATATCAGCCAAATTACTGTTGGTAAAGCAAAGCAATTCCATATCTAGAATTAGTGAAACTTGAAATAGTGAAACACATTCTCCCCTTTGTGAAGGAAAACTGCTTTCCCCTTCATCCCATATAAGCAACTTGCCCTCAAGTGGGAGACTGGTCACTACTAAGTGTGATGCTAGGGGCTCAGCATTTCTCTCTGCTCTTTGCAGATTGCAAATCAATAACAATGGTAGCCAGTTCATCTTTGGTGAGGTAAAGTCCATGGAGTCAAGTTTCTGTTTTTGTTTTAGTTAATTTTTGTTGGCATATAGTTTATTTACAATGTTGTGTTACCTTCTACTGTACAGCAAAGTGAATCAGCCATGCACATACATATATCGTGGAGTTAAGTTTACAGTGGATGATTTCTCTCCTTCTCACCAGGTGCATGTTGTTCATGACCCTATGAGTAAGCAAAGGGGAAAGAGCCTTAACGGGCATCTCATAATATGACAACTGAGAGCCACCTCCACATTTGAAATATCTGGGGGAAATGTTAATCCAAGGTACAAGTCTCATACCTGTGGCCATTCAGTCAGTCTTTATGTCATTTCATCAAGACTTCTTGTCACCAATATTCCAGTTTTGTTCTTGCTTCAACCTGTCTGTGTTTTTGCCCCTTTGTGTGTCTCTGTTGGTTCTTATATATCTTAAGCTAGCCTAAGAATCTCTGTGTTTTAACTGGTGAGTTTAACCTGCTAATTTTTATTACAGATATTGTTATACTAAGTTATGGCATTCACGTTTCGTTTAATAATACTAACTTTATCATTTCATTATTTCTGTTTTCTGTCTGATGAATAATTTAATATGCTGCTTGTTTTAAAGTTGTATATTATATTTTAGCTCTTACAGTAGTAACTTATAACTTAAAACCCATAAGTGAGTTTATTGATTATTTAGATTTATCAATATCTTTATATTCCTCCTAATAAGACAAGTCCTTAGCAAGGCCTCATTTATTTTGGTCTATGTATTCCTCCCATGACACTTTTTAAAGGAAGTCCTTGATCTGGTCTTCTAACACAGTAATTACATATCAAGTTACCATTTATCTCATTTACAGCATTTTTATTTCAACCATGAAATTTCTCAGACTTGATGTTTTCACATAGTTCTTTTATTTATGATTTTCTTGTATCATAATCTTAAGTTTTTTTCTGGTATTCTTTGTCATACTCTTAATTTTTTTTCTTACCTTCTTTGTATATGTTTGGTTTACTTATTTTAAAAGTTTGATCTGTCAGTTCTTAAAGTCTTTATTTGAATGAGTTTGTGGTAAATATTAGCAGTGTTTTCCCACATTTAGCTCTCTTCTTTTTCTAGATGTCGAGGATTCATTTTTCCACACCATTAAAGGTAGACAGAACCATGTATTTAGTGCTGGCCAATGAAATGAGTAGAAGGTACATGTGTCTGTTTCAGGATGATTGCCAGTACTTCATTATGCAGTCCTGTTTTTGTCTTCTTTAGTGACCAAGATACCCTGTGTTTCAGCTGGTACAAATGGAAGATGGCTTCATCAGCCTAGGTCTGTGAACAAGAGGAAAAGAGCCTCTCTCTTCACCCCTCCCCTGTCCCCACCAACACATGCTCCTCATGTAACATGAGTGACCAACAGCATTTAATGATTTGCATGATGGAGATTTCTGTAGTTCTTACTATCCCAGAAAAACCTTTCCCATTCTGACTGATATAGGCATTGTCTCGCTTTTTTGTTATTGAAGTTATTCACTCCCTCAGTCCTGTCTGATTTTTTGTGACCCCATGGACTGCAGCACGCCAGGCTTCCCTGTCCTTCACCATCACCCAGAGATTGCTCAAACTCCCGTCCATTGAGTCAGTGATGCCATCCAACCTTCTCATCCTCTGTCATCCCATTTTCCTACTGCCTTCAATCTTTCCCAGCATCAGGGTCTTTTCCAATGAGTCAGCTCTTCTCATCAGGCGACCAAAGTGTGAGAGCTTCAGCTTAAGGATCAGTCCTTCTGATGAATATTTAGGGTTGATTTCCTTTAGGATTGACTGGTTTGATCTCCTTGGTGTCCAAGGGACTCTCAAGAATCTTCTCCAGTACTGCACTTTGAAAGCATCAATTCTTTGGCGCTCAGCCTTTTTTATAATCCAGCTCTCAAATCCGTACAAGACTACTGGTAAAACTATAACTTTGACTATATGGACCTTTGTCCTGAAAGTAATATCTGTGCTTTTTAAAATGCTGTCTAGGTTTGTCATTGCTTTTCTTCCAGGGAGCAAACATCTTTTAATTTCACAGTTGCAGTCACCATCTGCAGTGATTTTGGAGCCCAAGCAAGTAAAACCTGTCACTGTTTCCATTGTTCCCCCATCTATTTGCCATGAAGTGATAGGACTGGATGCCATGATCTTAGTTTATGAATGTTGAGGTTTAAGCCAGCTTTTTCACTCTCCTGTTTCACCTTCATCAAGAGGCTCTTTAATTTCTCTCACTTTCTGCCATAAGGATGGTGTCATCTGCATATCTGATGTTATTGAAATTTCTCTCCCTGCAATCCTGATTCCAGTTTGTGCTTCATCCAGCCTGGCATTCCGCATGATGTACCCTGCATATAAGTTAAATAAGCAGGGTAACAATATACAACCTTGATATACTCTTTTGTCAATTTTGAACCAGTCCATTGTTTCATGTCCAGTTCTAACTGTTGCTTCTTGACCTGCATCCAGGTTTCACAGGAGGCAGGTAGGGTGGTCTGGTATTCACATCTCCTTAAGAATCTTCCACAGTTTGTTGGGATCTACATAGTCAAAGGCTTTAGTATAGTCAATGAAGCAGAAGTAGATGTTTTTCTGGAATTCTCTTGCTTTTTCTGTGATCCAGTGGATGTTGGCAATTTGATCTCTGGTTCCTCTGCCTTTTCTAAATTCAGCTTATACATCTGTAAGTTCTCAGTTCACATACTGTTGAAGCCTAGCTTAAAGGATCTTGAGCATTACTTTGCTAGCATGAGAGATGAGTGCAATTGTGTGGTAGTTTGAAAATTCTTTGGCATTGCCTTTCTTTGGGATTGGAATGAAAACTGACCTTTTCCAATCTTGCGGCCATTGTTGAGGTTTCCAAATTTTCTGGCATATGAGTGCAGGACTTTCACAGCATCATCTTTTAGGATTTGAAATAGCTCACCTGGAATTCCATCACCTCTACTAGCTTTGTTTGTAGTGATGCTTACTAAGACCCACTTGACTTCACACTCCAGGATGTCAGGCTCTAGGTGAGTGATCACACCATCATACTTACCTGGTTCATGAAGTTCTTTTTTGTTAAGCTCTTCTGTATATGCTTGCCACCTCTTCTTAATATCTTCTGCTTCTGTTAGGGCTATACCATGTCTGTCCTTTATTGTGCCCGTATTTGCATGAAACATTCCATTGGTATCTCTAATTTTCTTGAAGAGATCTCTAGTCTTTCCCATTCTATTGTTTTCCTCTATTGCAATTATATTGGCCTTTGAGTTTACGATCTGCAGGGGCATGGGAGTATAGATATTCTGTCCTGTTTGGTATGACATATTGGAGAAAAGGGCTTCCCAGGTGGTGCCAGTGATAAAGAACCACCTGCCAATGCAGGAGACTTAAGAGATGTGGGCTCAATCCCTAGGTGGGGAACATCCCCTGGAGGAGGGCATGACAACCCACTTCAGTATTCTTGCCGGGAGAATCCCATACACAGAAGAGCCAGTGGGCTACAGTCTCAAGGGTTGCAAAGGGTTGGATACAACTGAAGCGACTTAGCACACACATGCACATTGGAGAAAAGCCCATTTATTTTTTATATTTTAGTTTACTTGTATTGAAATATAGTTGATTTACAATATTAGTTTCCAGTATACAGCATAGTGATTCAATATTTTTATAGGTTATACTCTATTTAAAATTATTACAAAAAAATGGCTCTTTCCCCATATGCTGTACAGTATATCCTCACTGCACATTTATTTTGCACATAGTTGCTCATGTCTCTTAATCCCATACCCCCATCATGACCCAAAGCCAATTTAAATAGAGGAAAGGAAATGAACCCCAATGGAGAGAGCCTGACACCTCAGCACTCCCATTGTCAACTTTAATTGCTATCATTCTTTCAGATAATTTGTGTAGTAAGGATTATAAACCCTTGAGAGGATAAAGCCTCAAGGTAAAGAAACAATAGCTGGAAGCAATCTCAAAAGTTTTACATTTGCTCAGAAAAGAATGTAGGGAGTGAATGCCCAAGGGCAGCCAGTCAGTTCCCATCAGTTCTTATCAAATCTTCATTTGAACAGAGTTTTTGTGAGGCATTGATATTATAAGTAGGGTTTCAGTTCCAGGGATCTAGGTCATTACTATCGATTTATTCAGTGAAAGGTGAAGCAATGACAAAAGTTCTATTGGAGGAAAGGATGTCCCTGTAAGCTATTGAAATTTCGATCCCAAATGAAGGGTTTTTAGAACATTTTGAGGACATAAGCTGCATAGCTCATTTTGTGGCATTTTACACAAGGATAATGTCTGTAAAGTTGTTATATAAAATTTGTCTTCTTATAGTTTACCATGAGACATCAAAGTCACGGCTTCTAAAAGGGGTATTATAGAACTGATAACAATCATGTTTTATGGAAGTTGATCTATCACAGTCTATTTCATTGTTACCGTTGTTTTATATAGAACCCCATGTAAACAATAGTTCAGTGGACATTTCTGAGTGTAAGCATAAATTCTGAAATGATTAATTTGTATCTGCTCCATCGTTGCAGTCAATATCACACCAGAAATTTAGTGTCTAGTGTTTGAAAAGACTAATAAATAATTAAACAGATCTGTTACTGAACCAGGGTCTGGCTCTTCACCACTCAAAATTTATTAAAGAGGCAAGGTTGGTGGAAAGTTTGCTTTCATTTGGATCCTGCAATAGTGGGAGGTGGTGGTGTGTGGGGCAGGGATAGACACCTGTCCAAAGGCTGACATCCCCCACTGACAGTCAGAGAGTGGGCAAGAGCTTTTAAAGGCTCTGGATGGGGGTTACATGCAGAAAGAGCACAGTCAGCTCCAACAGTCATCTTGAAGTGGTCATCGGTGGTCTGACCAGTGTCATCTTGATTGCTTTAAGTACAGTTAACTTTCAGTTCCAGGGTCTGTTTGTTTCCATTTCCTTAAGGCCAGTTCTTGGAATTGTGGCAGCTTGCGTCATGGCTACAGTCTGGTCACCATATAGTTAACTTCTTCACCGAGTGTTTTAGTGTCTATAAGACAGCTCACAGGATATGCCTCAGAATATCATGTCCCTTGAGAAGGAACTAAAGGTCCTTGACTATGCTTAATGACTAAACTATTATTATTTGGCCTCCTTTGTTTTCCTTCATTTCTGCCTGTTCTCATTTCTCTGATTAAACTTAATCTTTGGCTAAAGATTTTCCACAGAAAAATGGCAGGCAGAGGAATGGGGTGGGGTCAGGGGAAGAACCACATTGTCCTGCTCCATTTCAATTCCAAAAATGAAAAAGAATTGGAATAAAACAATGCACCTATCCATAAATTGTGTATTTTATATTGTATTGTAATTACTGAGGCAACAGTTGCAGAGTATGAATACATTAGTTTGTTTATCTTAGAATATTTATATCAAGGTTTCCCTTAGCATCTATGTTGTGCTGTGCTGTGCTTAACTGCTCAGTTGTGTCCGACTCTTTGTGACCTCATGGACTCTAGCCTGCCAGGCTCCTCTGTCCATGGGGATTCTCCAGGCAAGAATACTGGAGTGGGTTGCTATGCCCTCCTCCAGAGGATCTTCCTGACCCAGGCATTAAGCCTACGTTGCAGGTGGATTCTTTACTGCCTGAGCCACCAGGGAAGCCCAACATATACATTAATTAAGACTTAATTTAACATTATACATAGTAGATTGATTGCATTTGTGGCCCTAATTCTTTATCCTTTATCTATCTCTTCCCCCTGTCACGTATCTTTGTAGTGCCTTCTAAACTGGCTCTGTACCATTATGGGACTTGCTTTAGTTAGTGGATGATTTAAGAATGATTTAAGCAGAGTCTTGCAGATGGTTTTGCCTTGTGGGTCTTTCTTGCTCTTATGCACTTGCCACCTATCATGGCAATAGGTAACTGAGCCAGTAAAGGACCTTTAGTCCAGTATTTGAGAATATCAAATAGAGATCATTCCTGATGAATACATGATAACTAGTCAGTGGAGAAAATAAACCTTCATATAGTGATCAAAATTAACATCACTAATAAGGAACAAATGAACACCTGTGCCTCTGGATATGATACCCTGAAAATATTTAATGTGAGGTGATGTTTCCCCTAGGGAGAGAGCACAGTTTAGAAGATATTTTGTGAATGTGTTTGCTGAGATTTGAGAAGTGTTGACATACAAGTCAAAGAAGATGATAGGAGTACATCTTTAGGAATTTGTTTTCTTTTCTAAAATGTATTTTGTTATTACTTTTCATTTTATTATTGGAGTATAACTGCTTTACAATATTGCATTCATCTCTCCTGTACAAGTGAATCAGCTATAAGTATACATATAAACCCTCCTCTTGAGTCTCCCTCCTACCCTACCCCCACCCCACGCCTCCAGATCATCACAGAGCACTGAGCTATATAGCAGCTTCCCACTAGCTGTCCATTTTACATGTGGTAGTCTATATATGTTAATGCTACTCTGCCAATTTGTCCCACCCGCCCCCTCCCCTGCTGTGTCCACATGTCCATTTTCTATGTATGCATCTTGCAAAAAGAGTTTGTATTCTCTCACCTATCATAATGCCCTGTGCCTCCTGTGATGGTACACATTGGTCCTTGTCACTTGCTTCTCCTTGCAGTGCATTCTCCATTAAGGTAGAACCACTTGGGATCTGTTCATTCTCATCACCTCTTTGAACACCTCCGATACAACCTGCAGCCTAATCCACTTAGTAAATACTTATGAAAATAATAACCTGGGGGACTTCCCTGATGGTCCAGTGGCTTGGACTTTCACACTCCCAATGCAGGGGGCCCGGGTTCAATCCCTGGTCAGGGAACTAGATCTTCCATGCCACAACCAAAACCCAGCACAGTCAAATAAACAAATATAAATATTAATATTTAAAAAGATAATAGCTTGATAACACTTATTAAGATAAAAAAATGAATTAAATGAGAACTTAAGAAAGCCATCATCCAATACAAGCACTTATTATGTGACATATAGTCATATAACCAATACATTTACATGAACTCTACTTTTTAATCTACTCAACAACTACACTATGAATATATAATATCATCATTTTCATTTCAGAGATTAAGAAATTAAGGTCAAAAGCAGTTATAAAAGCTGCTAAGGTCACAGAGTTGACAAGTGGTGATCTCTGTTCCCAAGTGCTCTGGCACAAGCTAATTTAAGTTGCATCAGGTTTAAGTAGCACTATAATAGTAACTGAGGGGCGCTGGTACACGCAGAGCAAATATGCATGGAAGTTGACCGGGAAGGTCTGTCAGTGCATCTTCTAATTATGGAGAGAAATTCTGATGAGCAGGTTTTGGGGCAGGATTTTGGGGTAACTGTCCCAACCTGGTTATTGGGAACATTCAATGTCACCTAGCAATAGTTATTTAACATCCTACAGAGGTATATTTACAAACTTACTATAGTTCAGAGATGAACGGTTAACCAGTTGCAATGCATGAAAGTTGTATTTTTCCTAGCAACTGACACTGTTATCTTACAAGTTTTTTTAACAGGCACAAGTTCTTTAAGTTGCTTAACTCTGCATCAGTTTAATAGAATTCTTAACATCAAAAACCTGAGAAATAGTTCCAACCATGATAAGGATGCCTGGTGTGAAATAGTATCTCACTTTATCTGCCACAAATTATGTCAGTGCTATTTAGCATTTTGGATGAGCAACAATTGTGAACCAATGCTGTTAAGGATTCAGAATAAAATTATCAGTTTCTTTCTTACTTTCTTTACTGAACCTGGAAAGCATGAGTTTTCTAAAGAGTAGTGTTAGAAATGACTAAACAGAACAGACTACAACACTGCAGTAGCAGACTGCACACATCACTACACACACTTGTCCATCAGGGAGCCACTAGTAGTGTTTACTTAGCTGAATGTGTGTGCATGTGTTTGTGCAGTTTTAACCTAAATACTGTGGTAGAGGAAACATTGCACTTATAAAAAGGAAAATATTGATAGAAGAAGAAAATGGACTAATTAACATTATCTACTTATAATGAATTAAGGATTAAAGAGAAAAGATGCAGTCCTCTAAGAGGGGAATAATTCTTACTAAATTGTTTTCTTCTCAGAAAATGAGTGAATACAATTTTTTTTTCATTAAGTAAAGATAATTGACTAGAACACTTGAAAGTTTGTACAGATCACTTTGGGCTCTCGACAGCTTAAAATGGAAGCAGGAAAGGTGCCAATCAAAGCCCTTGAGTCTAACATATCTCTTAGAGAAAGTTGGTTGATCATATTTTAAACACAGAAGCACACTTCTGTGTTATGCTACTTTATAAGATTCTCTGGGATAGAACTTGTGTTTTATTCTTCTCCCCCTTCCCCACTGCCACTTGTAAAGTACTCTACACAAAATAGCTGTTCAGTCTACATCTCTTGATTGCCTATTTGCCACGACTACAAGAAAATCATGATAGTCTGTATTACATAAATGACCTGGAGTCAATGATACCATCAATCTTCTTTTTCCTATCATTTCACAGCAAGCTTGCATCACACCATGAATTAATAAAAGCTTCTGAGTCTCTTAAAGAAATAGATGTTAAAGACTTTCTATTTAGAATATTTATAGAGCTCCCTTGTGTGTATGGAGCTGCCAGAGATATAAAACAGAATTCATTGAAGAGATGCATAGTTGTTTGAGAAAAATATTTTAACACAACATGCTTCGATTTACCAAACAACAAAATCAAGATATTTATGTAAATTATGCTTTAAAGATTCTCTATTGCAGTTACAAGTTCACTTTCAAAAATTCCTAAAAGAATGGCACATTTCTGCTTTATACTTGCTCTATGACCCCTGTTTTCTGTATTCTGCTTAAGCCAGTATTCTGGAAGTAGGATTCTGAACTCAGGGGAAGCACAAAACAGCAATGAATCTCTGACTGTCAATCAAAGGGCAACCTCAGACCCTGAAATAAGTCACCGCCTATGCAGTCCCTGAGTGGCTGCAGCATACAGGTGGAGCAAGCAGGGCTCCTTCTTTTCAGGAGCCCTACTTTATTTCCTACTGGTTCTAGATTTTTAAATGTGACTCATGAGACAGTTGTGCTGTTGTTAACACTGGCATAACTTACTATGAGAGACTTCCATACCACTGGCATTGAATAAAGTTAATAAATGTCAATCGAATCAGTATTAGCTGAATACTATTTAATAGTCAACATTGTGTGCTTCAAGAAAACTAGCATCACTTCTAAGCCATTCTATATTCCTCAGTACCCTGCATCCTCTAATCTTACCCGTGCCCTCTATCACAGGTTACACACAGCATGTGGCTATTGTGTTTGTATTTGAGAGTTTCTTCTCTAGGCTACAATTTTTTTTTCAATTATTCAATAAGATATGAGTCTTTCTTTTTAAAACTTAGGCTCCAAACTCTCCCCAGTCTCTCCTCTAGTTTCTACTTTGAGAGCTTTGTAAACTGATTTCTGTACCTCATTTCATCTGCCTTCTTCTTTAAGGAATGCCTTTCTCTCTTTCCTTTCTCATCACCTTTGTTGGACTCCTGCCCATTTTGTAAGACACTGCAACACATTTAACAAGGACATTGTTTTCTCTCTTTCTCTCCCCTACCAACCTGCACTCTCAACAGAATATGCTCTTTCCTTCTTTAGACATCTTCAAAGCACTGCAAACATCCTTAATCAAATTTTCCATCATCAGTCTTGTACTGGAGCTTTGTTTGTGCTTGTCTAAGTTTTTATCACCTTCATATGGAAAGAGACTGAGTCCTGATTGTCTATAAGTTCCCTAGAGAAATTTGGTGTCCTACACAACTTTTCAAAACAGAATTTGTTGAATTGAATTGCCCTGTCCAACCTGGGATTTGTATGCATTTTACCTAGCCTATGAAGTTCCCCAAGGGCATTGACCTTAATATACTATTTTTTGAAAAATTATGGCTTAGAGTGAAAAGGGAAAGGCTCTGATTGGGATATACCTTAGGATAAAATTCTACTGTATTTTTTTTTCATCACACTGGGGTCTTTGGCAAGTTATTTAGCCACTATAAACCTCTCCTCACTTTATATTCAAAACTGAGCTGCCTTGAGGATTAAATGAAATATGCATGTAAAGTAGCACCATGGGCTTTGCTTAAGTCCCTCAGTGTGTTGAACTCTTTGTGATCCCATGGACTGTAGTCCACCAGGCTCCTCTGTCCATGGGGATTCTCCAGGCAAGAATACTGGAGTGGGTTGCCATGCCCTTCTCCAAGGGATCTTCCCAACCCAGGGATCGAACCCAGGTCTCCTGCATTGCAGGTGGATTCTTTACCATCTGAGCCACAAGGGAAACCCAGAATAGCACTACTGCCACAGAAAAAAATCATTATGTACTAGCTAGTTGGTAGTCTATATCATTTAACTGCTTGTGATTAGCACTTTAAATATTTCTCAACAATTCTACACACACACACACACACACACACACACATACATGTTCGCTGCTCAGCCGTGTCTGAGTCTTTATGACCCTGTGGACTGAAGACCACTGGGTTCCTCTGTCCATGGAATTCTCTAGGAGAGAATACTAGAGTGGGTAACCATTCCCTTCTCCAGGGGATCAACCCAACCCAGGAATAGAATGTGGGTCTTCTGTATTGCAGGCAGATTCTCTACCATCTGAATCACCAGGGGAGCCTTATATATATAATATGTACATATTATATATATATATTTTGACTGCACCACATGGCATGCCAGATCTTACTTCCCAGACCAGGGAGCGAATATGTGCCACCTGCAGTGGAAGTGTGGTGTCTTCACCACCACTGGACTGTCAAGGAATTTCATCCACTCTTTATATTCTTATCAATTTATATGTCATTAATTTGGTTAATAGTATATTGAGAAAAGCTTATTGCTAAATGTTTTAGGGCTAGGTTGTACTAGGCGAGTGAAAACTTGAAAGTGACATCTGAGAGGTAGTTAGACAAACTAACGTCAAGAAAAGAAAAGGCCTCAGACTGCAATGTGCATTTTGTTCATTCTTTGATGAGGATTTTTAAATACCATTATGTAATTCACAGGAATTTACTCATGCGATCTTCTAGCACTCTGCTAGAACTATGCAGTTACCAGATTGAATAAGATACAACGTCTGACCTTTGGAAGTACACAGTTCCTTTGTAATTTGCAACCTGCTAGGTTTAAATTCTCTAGCTCACTTCTAGAAATAGCATTGAAGGATGGTGTGCACAACATGAAGTGGCTAGGTTGCAGAGCTAGAATTAGCAAACTTAAATAAAAGTTTTTGCTAAGTTTATGGATCACATACCTTTTAGTGAGTCAGGGGTAATAGAGGAAAGAGGTAAATTTTTTCTGAGACGAGAACATTCGTGAGGGTATCTGAATGAAAGCACAGTTGAAATTACCCAGAAACACACAATGCAACTCGTTTCTATTTACAGCTAGAAACAATTGGGTTCACAATTCTGCCTCTCTGAACATTTGCTGAATTATATAAATGAGACAGCTGCAGTGCTCTGGCCAAGAAGACAATGGGTACAGAGAAGGCAGGCAGGGATAGAGACAATCAGCACAGTTAAAGGAAGGTCAAAGATTTGTATCCAAAAAAGAGAGCAACAAGCTTTTGCCTAAAAATAGTGGGAACCTCCTATTAGTATCTATGTCTACCATATAATTTTTAGAAAATATCCTATAATCAAAGTCAAGGAGTATTCAGAAGTGGGAAAAACTTGAATAATGGGAGGTTAGAAACATAAAAGAAATATGAAAAGAATGGGAATATAAATAGTGAAAGAACCAGGGACACATTGCATTGTTGTTCCAGAGTAGATAGATCTTTGTGTGTTTAACACCCGCTCCCAAATCTCACTGGATTCACCCCAATCCTTTCTTCATCCTGACCTTAGTAGTTCTTGATTTCATTGTTTTTCACATTGCCTGCTTTCCTGCATTTTTATGAAAATTTAATAGGTCATTCTTTATCTCTAGGAAAAGCATTCAAAAGATAGTTTTTAGTGGTTTAAAACTAAAGGATCTTTCAAACATAAAGATTTACCATATAATAATGCTGACAAAAAAAGGAAGAAAGAAACTTAGTATATGTAGAACTCTTCATTTTTTTTTTTTTAACATCATTCAATAGAGAAAAATTTCAGGCGGATTTTCTACAAATTTCAAAAGTAAAAAGTTATTTATATTTTCATTGAATTATGCAATATAGATTTAGTAATATGGATTTAGACAGATAGGATTAAGGACTGTCTGACTAATTCTACACAAGTCAATAAACTCTTTATAGTAGATTATTTATACATGATTTAGAGATAAATTTTTATAATGTAAGTCATAGCTTTGTTATGAGGTTAGAATAAGCTTATATTGTAAAATATGTTAACAAACTGGAAAGTACACCATTAGAAGATGTGACAAAAAAGAAACAAAAATTTTAGTCATTCTTTCAACAAATAATTTTCAGAACTATTCTGTTTCGGTGACCGTCAATTTGTAGAATTTTTTTTAAAGCAATAAGGCTAGATGAGACCACCAGAAGAATAAGAGTCAGGAAAAGAAAGCAATCAGAAATACAAAGACTGAGTACTGTGACATTTGAATATTTAGAATAACTGAGGAGAAATCTGCGGAGGCAGATCAATAGAAGAAAACTCCAGAGAGTAGGATGTTCCAGAAGCCAACTGAAGATAGTCTTTTAATGGGGGATAAGTGTTGTTGAACCCAAGTTCAGGTGCCTGGTGCACAGTGAGGCCAAACAAACCTAAACATCAGAGTTTGGAGCAGAGAAAGGTTTATTGCAAGGGCTGAGCAAGGAGAATGGGCACCTCAGGTTCGAAAGACCGAAACTTCTCGGTGGTTTTCAGGGAAGCATTTCTATATATAAAGGTCACACATTTGGGGATGAGAGTTGCAGGACGCATGGCATCCTTCTCATTGGTTGGTGGTGAGGTAGCAGGGTGATGGCTCTGGAGTCTCAATAATCAGACTTCTGTGTCCAGTCAGTCTGGGGTCTGCGTGCCTGAGGTCAGCATGTAGTCACAATCCTCCGGCTGTGTGAGGGCCTTGGTTCCTGTGTGTGTGTGTGTTCAGCCATTCGGTCGTGTATGACCCTTTGCAACCCTACGGACTGTAGCCTGCCAGAATCCTCTGTCCATGGGATTCACCAGGCAAGAATACTGGAGTGGGTTGCTCTGCCCTCTTCCAGGGATCTTCCTGACCCAGGGATTGAACCTGTGTCTCTTGTGTCTCCTGCATTGCAGGCAGATTCTTTACCACTAGTGCCAGCTGGGAGGCCCTTAGTTCCTATAGAAAAACTCAAAGATTTTAGTCAGATTGTTTTGTACACCTCTTGAGGAGGAACGAGGACTGCTTTAAAGCTGAATTGTTGTTTCCTAGCGGTCTTTCCTTTGCCTCTGCATTCCCTTACTTGCACAATCAGTAGTTCTTTGAACCTGCCCTTTAGAACTCAGTGAAGGTCTAGGAGGCTACAACATTTTCCCTACATACAAGAATCAGGGAACACTGAAAGGCTTTTGTAGTTGGGAACACCCTTTAGGGTCTATCAGGTTTTACAATGTATACTGTTAAGACACATCATATGCTGGTAAATCAAGTATGATAGTAGAGGAAAACTGATTATCGGGTTTCAATGTAAGTATTATGGAAATCATGAGAAGATCAGTTTAGTGGAAAGGAGAAAAATCAATTGGAATTTAATCCAGAAAGTAGAGGAGTTGAAGAAACAAAACATGGTAACTCTGTAACCCTTTGATGAAGTTTTATTTCAGAGATGAGAGTGGATGGGAGGCACAAACTGGTCGAAGGCTGAAGGGACTGTGACATTTGTTTTTAGATGAAAAATATTGCAATGTGCATTACATTGATAGCAGTGAGGCAGCAGTGTAAGAAAACGTGATGATGCATAGAGACAAAAGGATGAATAGCTAAAGTGATGACCTTGAGTGGTAGATGCATTGCAGTTTAAAAGTGCAAAGATTGGCTCTAGATAGGAACAAAGATGTTTACAAGAGGACCAGCATAAGATACAGGCAGTAAGTGTAGTCCAACAATAGAGCACAAGGAAGTATTCATCTGATTGAGTCTACAGTGAAATAAGAATCCCAGTCATCAATTTCCATAGTTCTTGCTATGCTTCCAGCATTATTCTAAGGGTTATATTTTTATTAGCTTTTTAAAAATGCTGTTAAACTCCCTTGGGGTGAGTAGTAGTATTCTTCTCACTTAATAAATGAGAAAACCAAAGACAGAAAGTCTGTGACTTGCCTGAAGTCACACAGCTAGTCAGTGACAGCCGACTAGGGAAAAGGGACATGACAGATGTGAAAAGCATAAGAGGTTATACTGAGGGTCTCTGTTAATTTAGAGATTGTTAAATTAGAGGCATGGGTGTAATTTACTATGAAAAGTGAAAATGAAAGTCATTCAATCATATCCGACTCTTTGTGACCCCATGGACTATAGTCCTTAGAATTCTCCAGGCCAGAATACTGGAATGGGTAGCCTTTCCCTTCTCCAGGGGATCTTCCCAAGCTAGGGATTGAACCCAGGTCTCCTGCATTGTAGGCAGATTCTTTACAAGCTAAGCCACAAGGGGAGCCCATTTACTATGGGAAATTTACTAAGGGAAGTCATTTACTATGAAAAACAGAGTTTAATCGTGGACCAACCACTTGCTATTAATACATGTTTCACACTGGATATAAAACTTTATTTCAGTTTCATCATTTGTAAAAACTTGTAAAAATGTAAAGATTAAAAGTAACAGCATATGCTGAGTACGTTCTCAATTTGTATGACCTTTCCTGTTATTTTTATTATGAATGGCAGAGTTTCTGTCATTTCAGTTCAGACAAACTTGCCCTTGCCAGTTATGTTTTTGACTTTTTACTGGCCAAAAGCCCAAAGCTTGCTTTATTCCTTAGGTTAAGTCTGTTACTTTTGGCACATATTTCAGAAGTGGCATTTTGTTTTCAAGACTTTTCCACAAATAGCTTTCCAGCGTAAATTAGTTCTCAGGTGCCCCAGTGGATTAGGAGGCACAAAATTGTGACTGGATCTAACTTTAAGCCTGAGGAGTAGGCTGACATAATTTTAAAGGAGTTTTGCCTCCGAGTTCCAGCACTATGCAGAAGCACTATGCTTGGGTGAGGCTCCTCAGACGTGCAGAACGTGGCTCTCTGCCTCTCTACCTCACACGAGAAGCTCTTCCTCTCAGCCGGCTTATTCACACTCTGGTGGAGTTTCCAAATCTCCTTGAGAAATGAGCACAATTCATTTATTAGTTTATTTACTGTTCTTAACAACCTTGCAAGATTAAGGTGAGCATTATTATTATTCTCAGTTTATGGATGCTTAGTAATATAAAAATCCATGGTTATAGAGCTTATTATTATTCTCCTTTTGAGTTTGAAGTGGTATAGCAATTCTGGCTTCGTTAATTTCAGGAAACACAGAGCCAGTAGTCAAGTATGTTATAAAAATGAAAACAGAAAAAAAAATCCCAAAAACCACTAATTAACATTTTGGCAACTCTGAAAGTGATTCTGGGATTTGTGTTATGCTAGCAAAAAATAAAGATGAGCAAAAGCAAAAACATAAAATCTTAAACCTCTATGGCTCATCTGGAATAGAGACAGCTCACTTATTCAACTTGACATTTAATTCTTCTTTGTATAATTGAAGGTTAATTTCTTAAATTATTTATAGAATTATATAGCCATCTATCATCTGACAGTGAAGTTACTAGAATTTTATTATAGTCACCTCAATTCAAAACTCATCATTTATTATTAATTCTTCCACACATACTATCAAATCCCTCAAATACCTATTGATTTTAAAGAGACACTTAGTGTGCAATGTTGATGAAAATTTAAAGTGCATGTGTCACTTAATTTTCCAAACTGTATTAGAAATAGTACTGACACAGGTATAGAAAGTAGATGCTATTTAAGGACTTGTTTAAGTACTGTTTAAAACCTTTTGAGGTGAGTATCATTGTTATCCTTGCTTTGTATATGAGAAAAATGAGAATGATAACAATAATATAATATTATATTAATAATATGTCATCATTATAATAAAATAATTATAATATTATAATATAACTATTCTCAAAAGTATGGAAGTCAAGTGTGGAAGCAAACATCTGAGTTTGAAATCCAGCTCTGACACTTACATGCTCTGTGACTTCAAGTCCATGACTTGACTTGTCTGTGCCTCAATTTTCTAAACTGTAAAATGAGAAAAATAACTACTACAACTTCAGAGAATCGCTAAAAGGATTAAAAGAGGTAATACATCTAAAACACTTAAAACACCCCCAGCCCACAGTAAGTACTTAATAAGAATTAGCTGGTTTAGGATCACCAGCCCAGGCTGGATGCATGAGACAAGTGCTCGGACCTGGTGCACTGGGAAGACCCAGAGGGATCGGGTAGAGAGGGAGGTGGGAGGGGGCATCGGGATGGGGAATACATGTAAATCCATGGCTGATTCATGTCAATGTATGGCAAAAACCACTACAATATTGTAAAGTAATTAGCCTCCAACTAATAAAAATAAATGAAAAAAAAAAAAAAAGAATTAGCTGGTTTAAAAAAATTAGTTATTTAATTATTACTACTTGGTTATGCACCCTGGCTACTTACCACATTCTCATATGTTTGATATGAGAATGAAAGTGTTAGTCTCTCAGTCATGTCTATTTCTTTGCAAACCTACAGATTTCAGCCTCCCAGGCCCCTCTCTCCATAGGATTCTCCATGCAAGAATATAGGAGTGGGTTGCCGTTCCCTTCTCCAGGGGATCTTCCCAAACCAGGGATCGACCCTGGGTCTCCTGCATTGCAGATTCTTTACCATATAAGTCACCAGGCAAGTTGACTGTGAATCAGATGTGGAAGAGAATCATGATGATAGAAAGGTGCTGTCACGAGCCTGATCACACGGAAACCCATTGTAAAAGGAGTACGTCATCTCATGTTTGAGGGACACATCAGGATGTACAGACAAATTGTGCCTTTTTGGAGCAAAGTGTCAATTATGAGGCAGCAAGTTTGTCCTTGGGTACTCTTTCCTAGGTTACCCTCTCTGCCTCACAGCATCCTATGGAATAACTATGTGTGTGTGTGCATGCACATGTGCACACGTGTGTGTGTGTGTGTTTGTGGTGGGGGCTGGAGTTGAGAAGGGTGGCGCTAAATACCACTAGAGAGATTGTATAAAGTTAAAGCTAAGCTTACCATAAAAAAAAAAAAACACTATATTGTGCTGATGATAGGGCATAGAACTATAGCATTATCAATAATATTGTATTATTTTAAAAAAACAGAATAGATTGCAAATTATAGTATAAATATGAAGGAGTGAATTAAACATGCATTGGTACTGTTTAATAAATAAAATGACCATGCATGTAAACACCACCTGGGTCAAGAAATAGAACACTACTAGCACCCCGAGCTCCAGAAAAAGAAATGGAAAAAGGCAAAATGGTTGTCTGACAGGCCTTACAAATAATGGTGAGGGACCATTGTCCTCCAGTTTGTACTGATCATTTCATATTTGTTGTATGGTTTTAACAATTAGGTATGCACTGCTAATCAACATAGATTAGTTTTACCTATTTTTGAACTATGAATGACTCTTGCCATGTATTTTGATTTGTTTCTTATTATTTTGTTTAACATATGTTTACTTTCATCCAGTTTGGTTTGTTGGTTTGTTGATTATTGAATCTTTTTTAGGGAAAAGGACAGAGTGTACAAAGCTGGTAGAAATTTTATTATATAAACAGTTTGGTGCATATAAGTGAGATTTTCTTCTAATGCATGCAAATAGAGACTGAGTTGTTTTGCCATAGACTGTGACTGTATTTGATTTAATAGATAATGCCTAATAATTTTTCCAAAATAATTTTACCAAATACCAGCAATATTAGATAATTTCATTGATCCACATACTCAATAGCATGATGTGTTACAGACTTTGTAATTTTACATGGTCTGTTTTGATGTCCATGGTCTCTTGCTATGGTTTTAATGTATATTTATTATTCAAACATTAATAAATAAAACTTATTGCCAAATTCAGACTTAAATTGAAGAAAGTAAGGAAAACCACTAGACCATTCAGGTATGACCTAAATCAAATCCCTTATGATTATACAGTGGAAGTGACAAATAGATTCAAGGGATTAGATCTGATAGACAGAGTGCCAGAAAAACTATGGATGGAGGCTCGTGACATTGTACAGGAGGCAGTGATCAAGACAATCCCCAAGTAAAAGAAATGGAAAAAGGCAAAATGGTTGTCTGAGGAGGCCTTACAAATAGCTGAGAAAAGAAGAGAAGCTTGTAGCAAAGGAGAAAAGGAAAGATATACCCATTTGAATGCAGAGTTCCAAAGAATAGCAAGGAGAGATCAAGCCTTCCTCAGTGATCAATGCAAAGAAATAGATGAAAACAATACAATGGGAAAGACTAGAGATCTATTCAAGAAAACTAGAGATACCAAGGTAACATTTCATGCAAAGATGGGCACAATAAAGGACAGAAATGGTATGGACCTAACATAAGCAGAAGATATTAAGAGGTGGCAAGAATACACAGAAAAAATATACACAAAAGATCTTCATGACCCAGATAACCACAATGGTGTGATCACTCACATAAGGCCAGACATCCTGGAATGAGAAATCAAGTGGGCCTTAGGAAGCATCACTACAAAAAACTAGTGGAGGTGATGGAATTCCAGCTGAGCTCTTTCAAATCCTAAGAGATGATTCTGTGAAAGTGTTCAATATGCCATCAAATTTTCTGCCAGCACATTTGGAAAACTCAGCAGAGACCACAGGACTTGACAAGGTCAGTTTTCATTCCAATCCCCAAGAAAGGCAATGCCAGAGAATGTTCAAACTACCGCACAATTGCACTCATCTCACACCCTAGCAAAATAATGCTCAAAATTCTCCAAACCATGCTTCAACAGTACATGAACCGTGAACTTGCGAATGTTCAAGCTGGATTTAGGAAAGGTAGAAGAACCAGAGATCTAACATCTGTTGCATCACTGAAAAAGCAAGAAGGTTCCAGAAAAATATCTACTTTTGCTTTATTGACTACACCAAAACCTTTGACTGTGTGGATCACAGGAAACTGTGATTATTAGTTTGAAAAAGTCTGAAAAATTATTAAAGAGATGGGAATACCAGACCACCTTAACTGCCTCCTGAAAAATCTATATGCAGGTCAAGAAGCAACAGTTAGAACTGGACATGGAACAACAGATTGGTTCCAAATCGGGAAAGGAGTAAGTCAAGGTTGTGTATTGTCACCCTGCTTATTTAACTTATATGCAGAGTACATCATGTGAAATGCTGAGCTGGATGAAGCACAAGCTGGAATCAAGATTGCTGAGAGAAATACCAATAACTGCACATACACAGATGATACCACCCTTGTGGCAGAAAGCAAAGATCTAAAGAGACTCTTGATGAAAGTGAAAGAGGAAAGTGAAAGTGTTGGCTTAAAATGCAATATTCAGAGAGCTAAGATCATGGCATCCAGTCCCATCACTTCATGGCAAATAGATGGGGAAACAGAGGCAGACTTTATTTTTTTTTGTTCTCCAAAATCACTGCAGCCATGAAATTAAGATACCTGCTCTTTGTAAGAAAAACTTTGACCAGCCTAAACAGCATATAAAAAAGCAGAGACATTATTTTGCCAACAAAGGTCCATCTAGTCAAAGCCACGGTTGTTCCAGTAGTAATGTATGGATGTGAGAGTTGGACTTAAAGAAAGCTGAGCACCGAAGAATTGATGGTTTTGAACTGTGGTGTTGGAGAAGACTCTTGAGAGTCCCTTGAACTGCAAGGAGATCCAACCAGTCCATCCTAAAGGCAATCATCCCTGAATATTCATTGGAAGGACTGATGCTAAAGCTGAAACTCCAGTACTTTGGCCACCTGATGTGAAGAACCAACTCATTGGAAAAGACCCTGATGCTGGGAAAGATTGAAGGCAGGAGGATAAGGGGATGACAGAGGATGAGATAGTTGGATGGCATCACAGATGCGATGGACATAAGTTTGAGTAGTCTCTGGGATTTGGTGATGGACAGGAAAGCCTGATGTGCTGGAGATCCATGGGGTCGCAAAGAGTTAGACACAACTGAGTGACTGAACTGAACTGAAAAATTATTTTGATTGAAGTTTGTTGAAATGTCCACTCAAATGTTTTGCTTTATTTCTGTTTTGTGTTGCTTGGTCATTTTTAAAAATTATTTTGTAAGAATTCTTTCATTTGGAAACTGTTTCTTTGTCAAGTATATGTGCTGCAAATATCATCTTGCACTCACTAGCTCATCTTTTTGCTATATTAATGCTGTTTTCTGATAAACAGAAATTGTTTAATTTAAGCCACTACTTTATGGTTCATTTTCTTTATGTCCTGTTCTAGACAAGAAATCCACAGTGTCATAAAGGTATTTTTAATATTAACTTATAAAATATTTCTAATTTTCATTATAACATCTTCCCCTTTGTACTGGTTGTTTTTCAAAGTTTATTATGAACAATTTCAATTATAGAGCAAAACAAATAATTTTGCACTAAATATTTGTATATCTTCCACTTAGACCTTCTACTTTAGCATATTATTACACATTTTATCAAGTACCCATTCATCCAGCTCTTTACCCCTGTAATCTATTAGTCATCCTCCTCCTTGATACATTTCAAAGTAAATTTCAGACAGTCCAAGACTGCTTCATAGTGCTAATTTGTGTTTAATTCTTATTTAGTTTTTCCTTAGAAGGGAAACATAAGTGAAATGAATAAGTCTGATGTGTTCATTCACTGAATTTTGAAAAACATATATAGGTCTGAAAGTCAAACCTCTATCAAGATACAAAATATTACCAGAACCTCAGGAAATATCACTTTCCTTTCCTGTCAATCCCCATGCCTAAAACACTGAAAAAAATACTGTTCTGATATTTTCAATGTAGGTTAGCTTTGCTTGTTTTAGAACTTTATGTAAATGGAATTAAATACTATGAATATGTATCATTCAGCAAATCATTTTTTGAGATTCACTTATATTGTTCTGTTGGAGAAGGAAAGGGCAACCTACTCTAGTATTCTTGCTTGAGAAATCCCAGGATAGAGGAGCCAGGTAGGCTATAGTCCATGCGGTCACAAAGAGTCAGACATGACTGAGCAACTTTCACTCATACTCACACTACTTTGTTCTGTACATCAGTATTTGTTCCTACAATTGCTAAATAGCATTCTGTCCTGTGAATATGCTGCAGTCTACTATTTCTGTTAATACAGGTCTGCTGGCAATGGCTTTCATCTTCATGTTTAAAAGATATTTTTTCTGGGTATAAAATTGTAGGTTGAATTTTTTCTTTCTTTTCTTTCTTTTTTTTTTTTTGTACTTCAGCGACTCTGTGACAGTCTTTTCAGAATCTCATGATTTCTGCCAAGAAGTCTTTTATAATTGTTATTATTGTTCTTCCATATGTAATTTTTTTCTGCCTGTTTTAAGATTTTTTTTTCTTTATCATGTAATTTGAATGACAGATTATTATGTGATTTAGTGTAGTTTTCTTCATATTCTTCCTGGGCTTTTCCAAGAATTTTGGCTTTGTACATTTATAGGGTCATCAAATTTGTAAAATTTTGGCCAATATTTCTTCAAATATTTCTCAGCCCTCCTCCTTTTTTCTGTAACTCCACTTATATGCATTTCTTCCTTGTCTTTTTACTGTACTTTCATATTTTCCAATTTCTTTTGTTTCCATGTGCTACATTCTTAACATTTTTCTGGTCTACTTTCCACTTTACCACTTTTCTTGTCAGTGGATTCTATTCAGTTGTTAATTTTTCTACTTACTGAGTATTGAATTTCAGATTGTCTTAAATTTCCATTTTAATTTCTAGAAGCTCTACTTTTTCAAATACTAAAGGTTTTAAAGTTTTCTATCTATAGACAGGATTTCCTGGGTGGCTCAGCAGTAAAGAATCTGCCTGCAATGCAGACAGAGACATAGGTTCAGTCCTGGGTCAGGAAGATCCACTGGAGAAGGAAATGGCAACCCACTCCAGTATTCTTGCCTGGGAAATCTTGTGGACAGAGGAGCCTGGTGGGCTATAATCCATGGGGAGGCAAAAGAGTCAGACACAACTTAGTGACTAAAACAGCAGCAAAAAATCCTACAGATATATTCAAGGTTTTATTTTTTCTTCTATACATGATAAACTAGTTGTTGCATTATCTATTATGAGTTTAATATCTAGAATCCTTGTAAGTAAAAATGTTATTTTTATTATTTCTACAGGTTTTCCTTCACTGTGACTTCTTAGTTCTTCCCATCTTGAATTTTTTTTTTTTTAAGTTTTTCTCTTTGCTCTCCTTTAAAAATATATAGGTGGGGATTTACCAGGTGTAGGATGATAAACTCCCTTCTTATAATATATTGAATTTCCTTCCACCAGGCTCTTGGAGGCACTACTAGTCTAGAACCACTTAAAGCAAGTTCACTTGAAAAATTCCTTGGACCACAGAGAGATACTGTGTGCACAAGATATAAATTCACATCAGAACTAGATCTTTATCACAAGGACTCAGGATCAACCTTTTCCCTTTCCTTTTTCACTTTGCTCACATAGAATGAAAGTATAGTAAATAACACTGATGTCTTGATCACACCCAAAACTCATCATTCCCATTCATGACATTGCCCTCCCTCTTACTCCAAAGAAGAAATTCCTTCTCTAACCATGGAAAAGTGCTGGTATGTCTTCCAAATGATGTAGAAGGCATGACAATCGACAACTCTAAAAATAATCCTCAATCAGTAATGTATGAAAGTGGGTTTGAAATCACATTTCCTTGTCTCTCTGAGGTAATTCTGCACCATCTCCCAGGGCTCCCCAGTCATGTTGAGCCACAGTTGCCCCAAGCAGTATTCAGCAGCTTAACAAAACCCATATTGACCCTCTTACCTACCCTGGCTCATATTCATATGCTCTAGGATCACTTCCTGTCAGTTTGGTTTCCCAGGAAACAAACTTTTTCTGAGACCCTGAGATTTTAAATAAAAGAGACTAATTGGGGAATACTTCTGGGGAATTCCCCGATAGTCCTGTGGTTTGCACTTGGTGCTCTCACTCCTGGGGCCTGGGTTTAAACCCTGGCTGGGGAACTATGATCCTGCAAGACATGTGGTGCAGCCAAAAAAAAAAAAAAGAGTACTTTTACCATATCTAAAGACTGATTAAGCAGGACTGGGCAGAGAGAAAAGTTGAACCTTAATGTAATTGCCCCAGAGACCCCAAATGACTCCTTGGAAGGCTCTGGAGTTACTGGGTTGGCCAAAAAGAGTCTGTTCTGGTTTTTCCATAAAGTGTTATAGAAAAACTCAAATGAACTTTTTGGTCAACCCAGTAGACCAGCCTTTAGAGATTTTCCACTTTGAGACAAAGATGGCACAATCCAGCCATTAGATGCGGGCTACAGAAAGGGAGGGGATGACCTCGCATGAGCGACTGTTTTCAGCTGAGGGCAAATTCTGAACAGAGCCTCAGGACTCAAGGGTCAGTTCCATCCCACATTCATAGGTGTAGTGGATTGAGTGTGTCGTTCTTGAATGAGGACATAGGCCGCATAGTATAGCATCCACTACACCTGCCAATAAACTGCATGCATGTGCCAGGTCACTTCAGCTGTGTACGACCCTTTGCAACCCTATGGACTGTAGCCCACCAGGCTCCTCTGTCCATGGGATTCTCCAGGCATGAACACTGGAGTGGATTGCCATGCACTCCTCCAGGGCATCTTCCCAACCCAAGAATTATCGAACCTGCATCTCCTACATTGGCAGGCAGATTCTTTACCACTAGCGCCACCTGGGAAGCCAGTCAATAAACTGCTTGCACTCAAATCTGACTCTCAAGTTAGCTCCTGTGGAAACCAGACCTAAGGCACAGAGCACCTATTACCCTGATGCTCCCTGTGGTGGGTGGTGTTGGTATAAATCTAATTCATCTCTTCTCAGATCCATGTAGAGGTTCTCTGTTGCTTGTGTTTGAAAAGTCATGGGCCCACGATCCCTGAGATCCACCAGTAACCTCAGAGCTAAAGTGGCTGTGATCATCGGATTTTTCTCTTCTTCATTTCCTCTTAGGTGTTGGCCAAGGAGCTCCTTACTTTCTTGTCAGCTATTTGATATTTCTAAGGAGTTTTTAAGCATCGTTGAAGGTTTGATTTGAATATCTCAATTTGACATTGCTGGAAATAAGAATCTCTGACAGAAATCCTAAATGAAAGATTTTTAGTAGTCAATCAATAGTAAAATGCATCAGTTGGTATTGAAAAATGCTGCACATCATTCAGTGCTTTCTAACACAAATCTCTACCAGCTTAAAAAAGAAGTTTCTCCATTCTCCTGACCCAGTGCCAAGAAAAGAAATGATTTTTACCCTTGCTTCTTTATACCACCAAGAAACAATGATTAGATTTCTGAGGAAAGGACATACAGGACTCTGTAAAATCAAGTTATATTTTAGAGACGAGATAAACCTTTGTGCGGATTATTAAAAAGGTTTAGAATATATGACCTATGTATTTTCTGCAACCAATATCTTGCAAACAAAGCCCTGAGCTGGAACTGAACAAATATGACTCAGAATATAAAAGTATGCTAATGAAATATTATATTTTTTAAATATTGTAACATATTTAAAAAACAATTGCAAGAAGTCACATTATCAGTTTTAGTGTCATCTCTACTATAGTTCTGCATGGTCTGCAGGTTCTCCTTTATGATGCCCTTTTTTAAAAATTAATTATTGGTCTGGCTATGCCAGCATGCCGGATGCTGTAGCATGCAGGATCTTTAGTTGTGGCACGAGGGCTCTAGTTCCCTGACCAGGGGTTGAACCCAGGCCCCTGCATTGGGAGCATGGAGTCCAAGATACTGGCCCAACAGAGAAACCCTTATTTTATGATTTAGTGTAAAAATTGAACCGTTATTTTGCTGTCTGTATATCTTTCTCTCTCCATACTCTCTCAGTGTAGCATAAGCAACTTACAAGCTCCAAGTACATGTCCACCGAGTTATAATATAGAGAAAATCAATTAATAATTAAATAGATAACATTCTATAAAGATATAACTTCAAAAATATTGGAAAGGATGGTATGAAAAAACAAAATGAATTAGGAAGAAATTTTTGATGGCAGATTAGTTATTTGACTGTTCAATGTTTCCTAGCTTAGAATTTTTTTCTTTTGTCCTTTAGATTTTAATGCCAATAAATGAGAACCGAAAATCAAATGGTTTAATGTCCTATTTTTGACTTGTTCATCTCTGGTTTCCTTTGTTTCTTTGATTCTAATAACTTATTTGCTTTACTATAAAATATGGAAACATTTTTAGAGCAATAGAATTCTAGTTTCATTATTTAAGTCGGTAGCAAGAAGTGCACTATAAAGAGGTTCATTTCATGAACTGTTCATAAATAAGCCTATCATAGTAACTGTAAAACTCACATGAAGACATATCACACATAAAACAAATACTCCTCTTTCCCTGAGTCATTGTACATAAGAGCCTTTCCTCTCAGTGCTCACTATGTACTAGGTATGCTCAATATGCTGCCTCATGCAATTCTGACTCTCATCCCCTGAGTTATTGACTAGTGCATATACGCCTGAACTTGAGGGGTAGTGTGCACAGAGAAGGTTGAGAATTAGTAGAAAATGGCAAAAAGTTGTTAATACTGATGCATTCAGCTGTCAATATCCTTGATTTCATAGCTGTGTGTTAGAGAGTAGGTGAGTTTCTCCAAGAGATACTCCTCACATATTATACACAGACACAGCGTCTTCTGTACTGCAGCTTCTCAAAAGGGGCAGTGGACTTTATTTAATATCTCAAGGCCCTGACACCAGTTCCAGCTATATATCTAACTTGACTCTTGTGGCCATCTCCTTGTTAAGGACTGATTTCATTTAATAGCATCCAGATTTCATTTAATAACACAAGTGTGCATGTGTTCTTGCCAAATGGTGAAAGTGTAGCCCTTATCTAGAGCCCTCTCTCCTCTCTTTGCATGCCTCCTAGAGCTGCTATATCCTCATACGGACCTCACTTTTAATGGCAAATTTCAGAGCCTTCCTAATCTTGCCCCATACCATCTCCACCCAGGACATCTCTGTGAGGATCTTCTTGGGATCTCACCTACCAGTTAAAACCAGGGTGGGGAGTACACCTTCTATGCCTTGATAGAAATAGACCAAATGCCTTCACATTCCTACTGCCTGACACTTTTTACTCCTATGAAATTTCTCAAGTTCTTTAGTCTTCTCTCCTTAGAAGCCTATGGGAATGGGAGGTTGAAGGTCATAGAAAACCCTGGAGAGGGTCCTAGGCTCAGCTTAATTTTTAGAATAAAAGAGGATTCATTAATCACCTATTGTTCTCAGATTTGCAACTTTTGATGAAACTCCAAGGTAATAGAAAAAGTGTCCTTTAATAATCAAATAAAGGAATAATTATTATGCCATTTTATTTCCAAGAAAACTGATGTCCAAATGCTGAAGGACTGTTTCAAGGTCAGTTAATTATCAGCATCTCATATGGTCTCCACTTCAACAAACGTCAGGCTTTCAGTCACATTAAATTTCAGTAAAAATAAAAAAAGCTGTACAAACAGCAAGTATTCACAAATAAATATTTGTTGAAGGCAGCCACTACTGGGCTTCCCTGGTGGATCAGATGGTAAAGAAACCTTCTGTGCAGGAGATCCAGATCCGATCCCTGGGTTGAGGAGATTCGCTGGAGAAAGGAATAGCTACCCACTCCAGTATTCTTGCCTGGAGAATCCCATGACAGAGGAGCCTGGCGGGCTACAGTCCATAGAGTCATAAAGAGTCAGACACGACTGAGTGACTAACACAGGCACTTACTACTTACAAATTTCTCTGTAGGTCTTTCCAACTTATATTTGGATATGTACCTTTAGATGGCTTTTTAAAACAGAATGATCTGTATATAACCTATCTCAGAATTGAAAGTTTTATTTGCTCAATAGGCTACAATTAGAATCCACCCATCATGAGCTGATCACCCTCCTCTATGATTTCTATTGCTGGTATGGAATAGCGCAGCTCTCCCCTTTTTCCTCACAAGCACAGAACTAATTCAACTCCAGTGCGACTCCCCAGATTGAAATCCTGAGCTTGTCTGACCTATCTAATGATTGTTCTTTCCAGGAGCCTGTGAGCTCTGAAACTGCAGTGTCGGAGCCAAAGTCTGAACAACTTTCACCAGCATTTCCACTCATTTCATTTAACAGAAAGTGGCAGGACAAAGTCCTCAGTAAACAAGGTTCTGAATTGCTATCAGTTCTAAGAATTAAAGGGCAAGTTTATTGGTCTCTGGCTACACGACACTAAACATGTTTAGAAAAAATAAGGTAAAACCTTAACACAGAGACATCCATCTTGATGAATTGAATGAAGGCAATTGGACAAAAGTCAGGAAGGAGAAATGTGTAAAGAATATACCATAGCACAGTTCAACAGGGTCATGGGAATATTCATCATCAAAAAATTGTGGAGCTACTCTACCCCATTCATATAGCTGTCAGAGTGCTTTCCTTTCCCTCTGGGGCAGAGCTCTGAACTCCCTAGGGTGCTGGTTACAACAGATTCCTCACCAAGCCCAGAGAAAGCTGCTCAGGAAATAAGGAGCCATCAATAGTAATTTGTGAAACTGTGTCATAGTCCTGTACATATAGTCAAATGACTTCTCTAAGGCAAATTTAGCCATTCACTTCTTTATCTCAACAAATAAAAAATTATTCGTGGACTTTCCATGTCCAAGACTGTGAGCTCACCCTTTGACAGAAACAAAGATAAAAATATGCTTCCTTCCCTTTAATGTTTAATTTGAGAGCAGTGACATAATGACACTATCATAATATGTGCAACTTTTTTCAATGCTTTAAAGCAATGACTTCATCAACATATTGACTTGAAGGCAATATTTCTCTTTCTCAGAAGTCTTGAAATTATCTGAAATCCAAGACTGCATATGGAGATATGGAGACCTTCTGGATGATTTGCATTTGTAAATTCCTTTCACCTTGACTAAACCCAGTAATGTTTTTCCACATTTTCAGTCCATGAAACCCAAAGCACCTTGATTCCCACTGACCTGCCCTACAATCAACAAAACTCTATAAGTTTGGTGAAGATAATTAGCATAATTCTCAGACTTAAGGTTGATATCGACATGATCCTGTTGGCTTTATGGGTGATCTCCATTCCCCTTCTCAAAACAACTGCCATGTTTATATCCATTTCCTAGGTCCATTTTTCATCAAACAGGAAAATTTCTAGAGCAGGGAGAAATTCCTTGTTTTGACCAGATTGTATTTTTCCAGAGTTCTTCCAGAGGATTCTCAGCTCACTGAGTCACCCAATACTAATACTTTGCATATTACTATCTTATAATGGTAGAACAGACATTTCAATGTTGTATATGTTATATCAGCCATTTTTATAACTTTTTATAACAGAGAAGAGTTTCTGCCCTGTTTGACAAATGAGATAATAGAAATTCAGAGAGGTAAGGAATTGGGTATGCTCACAGGAATTAATAATTAGTAAAGTTAGCATGAAAGCAATGTTCTCTGCTGTAAATCTTATCTTGCAATGTAGCAGTTAGAATGGGACCTACTGTGCTGACTCAGTTGATGATGGAACTCTAGGGAGCAGTGCATTAACCTTGAAGAAGGGAGTAAGGATCTGATGGAAGGAGCTTAAGCACTAGCTGGGATGAAAGCAGAAAATGCACGAGGGTGGGATGATATGGAAGAATGGCATTGAAACATGCAGATTATCATATGTGAAATGAATCGCCAGTCCAGGCTCGATGCATGAGACAGGGTGCTCAGGGCTGGTGCCCTGGGATGACCCAGAGGGATGGGATGGGGAGGGAGGAGGGAGGGGGGTTCAGGATGGGGAACACATGTACACCCATGGTGGATTCAAGTCAATGTATGGCAAAACCAATACAATATTGTAAAGTAAAATAAATAAACAAATAAATTTTTTTAAAAAAGAAAATGCTAAAGTTCCATCAGAAGTTAGTGCAAATAAAGATGCTTTTTTCCATTTTCCTAAAGAAAATGCAGTCCGTGTTCTCCTCCAAAGTCTCTTTGTGTCAGACTTCATGGGCTTCTTTCTAAATGCTAGTGAGAATGGGGCTGCAGACCCAAATCAAGAGCTGTGTTTCTTCTGGGAGTCATGGAATGCAGACTCATGTAACATATACAATGCATACTCAGTCATGTTTGACTCTTTGCATGGACTATAGACCACCAGGCTCCTCTGTCCATGGAATTTTTCAGGCAAGACTACTGGAGTAGGTTGTCATTTCCTCCTCTCGGGGATCTTCCTGACTCAGGGATCAAGTCCATGTCTCCTATTTCTCCTGCATTGGCAGGCAGATTCTTTACCACTGCGTGATCTGTACATCCATCTAACAAGATGTCAAACCAATTCTTGGTAGAGGCTGCATTCTTCCCACACAGCACAGCTCCATCATTCCATCGGTGATTCTGGAGGCCAAGGATGTGCTTCTTTGACACTGTGAAGCATCTGCAGTGGTGTTGGTAGTGGTGACAGTGGAAGCAGGAATTGCGCCAAAATGGGAGAGTCAACTGAGGATTACACTTGGAAGCTAATAAGACCATCTCATAAGCATCCTTGAAACATGAATTAAGAGACTCACAAAAATAAATTCTGATACTACATAAAGATTGAAGCTTCTGAAACTGTTTGTGGGGCACATGTCAAAGGAATAAGAGATGATTGCTAGCTTGGCCTCATTTTAACTCCAAGATTATGTGATTTGAGGCATAAAGTTTAAAAAGATTCAAAGAAATTGTAGAGATTCATAGTGTTTGAAGGAAACCCTATCATCATCCTCATTATCACCATAACTAGTGACAGAAAGACTTGTATCTGAGAGGGTCATAAATATTTTTATAATTTAATACTTTAACTTTTAAATTAAAGAAGAAAAATAAAGTATATGTTTAGGGCAGTTAATGTTTATCATCCTTAATTCTCCTTTCTTTTTGTGTCTGTTCGCCTCTACCCTAGATCCCCTCAGCACAGAGCATTCTCACATGACAAAGGTCTTAGATGCTTGCTGAATATGAGTCTTTGTAGTTTTGTTCTTGCTGTAACCTCCACAAATTGATAAACTCAAAGCACAGTTCAGGAGAATCATGCCTATGTTGTTGGAAAGCAAAAACTTTCCCTTGAACAGACTTCAAAGGAAAACTTCAGGACACTCACAGCATACTAAGTGATCTTCCTTCTTGTGGATTAGTCTGCAGAGCCACTTCCACACCATATTCTGACTTGTAATTCAGTCAGAAATAGGAGAATCAAAAGCACACTCCTCCAAGTGTAAGTGTGCCTGACCGCATCCCTGATTAACGGAGGTGGGAATAAAATGCTCACTTACATAAACATCCAGGAGGATAACGCTCCTTGTGTAATTAATGAGAGTCTCTGTAGAGCATGGATGGATTTGCTTTCATCCTGATAGCCATAGTTTATTAGAGAAGAATTCTTAGTTACTCTGTGATCTTTTTTTCAGTGATTTCCATAGTTTCACCATAGGTTTACCACAAATTTCCATAGGTTACCAGGGGCTAAGATATAACATCCTGTTTTACTTGTTTTTAACAGACCCAGTAATTTGGGGATAAAGTCTTGTTGATGATGAAAATATAGTTTTGTTACTTATCTAAATTTCTCGGTTAATTTTTTTGCAGTTTCCATTGCAACAGGAGCAAAATATGGAACAACATTTATATCACTAACTGACCAAATGTAGCAGCCACAGAAGTATTTGCATCAAAAAAAAAAATAAATAAATAAATAAAGCATGTTTAACCACTAACAAGGCATTAAAGGTTATTACAGAAAATGTAAGGATATATAAATGAAGAATGAACTTTATAAACATCTGTAGTCTCAGTATCTAGAAAATGACTCTTTTGGTACATTTCTTCATAGATTTCTTACTCATATGGTTTTTCACAGAGCTGAAATCTTGTCAAAAACTACAATGGTTAGGTGCCTACCTGGAGGACCTGGAGTAGTTGATACATGGTAAAAAGGACTCAGAAAAGTAGCACACAGAAATGGGATTAGCATACTGCATTTTAATCAATGAATAAGATTAAATGAAGAAAACGTTTTAAATGTTATGAATTGATTATTTCAGTAAATATATATTGTGTCTACTACATCCCCTGGTATGGTACTGAGTGTGCATGGATGCTGAGTCATGTCCAAATCCTTGTGACCCCATGGACTGTAGCCTGCCAGGCTCCACTGTCCATGGAATTTTCCAAGCAAGGATACTGGAATGGATTGCCATTTCCTATTCCAGGAGGTACTGGGTGTATTTAATATTTAATTGAATGTTTTATGATTCATAAAGGAAAGTGTTGATTCTTATGAGCACTACATCTGGAGTTTTCTGATTATGTAATAATAATACTTTATCATGTAATAATAATACTTATATTGATTGTACTAATCCTCTTGTTTGGGAAGTGTTGAGTGGAGCATTTAACTTGCCCCATGTCTAACTCTTGCTAAGCCAAAGGATGCCTGTGTAAATAGGTAGTTAACAGAGACTTCATGGAATACAAAAGTTTATGGAAACCTAAAGGTTTTCTTTTCCCCTCTAATGAGGCAAGAATATTGTCTAAGAATAATATCTTAGACAAAAGGAATATTTGAAGCATGATGTTCTAATTGCACAGTTCATAGTGACCAATACCGCAAGCACAAGTGGATTATACAAGTAGGCTATTGTTTATACTTTATGCCAAAAAACTCAAATTCAAACACCTCTACTGCCAGCCTAGTTTATCTTTCCTCTGATCTAAAAAGAAAATGTGAAGTGAAATCCCCATGAAAGAGGTTACATTTTGTGTTACAAAACAAAACCCACCAAAGCTGAAACAATTTGAATAACAAAATGTGTAAAATGGTGTTGGATCAAAACCCAAGGTATAAAGTAAATATCCACGAGCCTATACTGATATTTTTTAAATGACGGAATAAATAAATAAATGCAGGAGAAGAGACAAATATCCCTTCTGGAATTCCCAATATGTATGTAGATATTCTGCTCTCAAGGAAGTAGGGCATTAACCCCCTACTAATTAAATATACGGACCAGGCAGTGGCTTCCTTCCTGTGAGCACAGTGTAGACATGGGGGTGGGAGTATCTTTGTGGTGGAGCAATCTGGAAAACACTACCCTGGCCAAGCGATTGAGAGTGACAACAGTGAGAAGTCATGTTGATAGTATGGACCTCTGACATGATGTGAAAAAAATAACACTTTATATCTGTGGTTTTCCTCCTCAAAACTAACCCTCAGTCTGGGACTCTCTTGGTCATCCAACGGTTAAGACTACGCACTCCCAATGCAGGCAGCCCAGGTTTGATCCCTCATCAGGGAACTAGATCTGACATGCCACCACTAAGACCCAGTGCAGCGACAACCCACCACCACCACCAAAAAAAAAAAAAAAAAAAAATCAAACAAACGAAAAACTCAACCTCAGTCTAATCATGAAAAAAAATCAGAAAATTCTTACTGAGGGACACTATACAAAATAGTTGACCATTACTCTTCAAAACTGTCAAATTTACCCTAAACAAGGAAACCCTGAAAAACTGTCATAGCCCGGAGAAGGGTACAGAGACATGACAATTAAATGAAATGTGTCACCATCAGTGGGATACTGGAACAGAAAAGGATTCTTTTAATTTAAAAGGCCAAGGAATACAAGCAACTCCAGCAACTTCTGCAGCTCAATTCCAGAAAAATAAATGACCCAATCAAAAAATGGGCTAAAGAACTAAACAGACATTTCTCCAAAGAAGACATACAGATGGCTAACAAACACATGAAAAGATGCTCAACATCACTCATTATCAGAGAAATGCAAATCAAAACCACAATGAGGTACCATTACACGCCAGTCAGGATGGCTGCTATCCAAAAGTCTACAAGCAATAAATGCTGGAGAGGGTGTGGAGAAAAGGGAACCCTCTTACACTGTTGGTGGGAATGCAAACTAGTACAGCCACTATGGAAAACAGTGTGGAGATTTCTTAAAAAACTGGAAATAGAACTGCCATATGACCCAGCAATACCACTCTTGGGCACACACACTGAGGAAACCAGATCTGAAAGAGACACGTGCATCCCAATGTTCATCACAGCACTATTTATAATAGCCAGGACATGGAAGCAACCTAAATGCCCATCAGCAGACGAATGGATAAGGAAACTGTGGTACATATACACCATGGAATATTACTCAGCTGTTACAAAGAATTCATTTGAATCAGTTCCAATGAGAAGGATGAAACTGGAGCCCGTTATACAGAGTAAAGTAAGCCAGAAAGATAAAGATCATTACAGCATACTAACACATATATATGGAATTTAGAAAGATGGTAATGATAACCCTATATGCAAAACAGAAAAAGAGACAGAGATGTACAGAACAGACTTTTGGACTCTGGGAGAAGGCGAGGGTGGGATGTTTCAAGAGAACAGCATGTATATTATCTATGGTGAAACAGACCACCGGCCCAGGTGGGATGCATGAGACAGGTGCTCAGGCCTGGTGCACTGGGAGGACCCAGAGGAATCGGGTGGGGGGGGAGGTGGGAGGGGGGATCGGGATGGGGAATACATGTAACTCCATGGCTGATTCATGTCAATGTATGACAAAACCCACTGCAATGTTGCGAAGTAATTAGCCTCCAACTAATAAAAATAATTGAAAAAATAAATAAAAGACCAAGGAAAAAATAAATTTAAAATATTATTCATTATTTTTCAAAGTCTGGAAGATTTTCCTCAGAAAGAAAGTGCCCCTCTGCTGAGCCTCAACAAAACAGTGGAGCTGTGCCTCTTAAGTTAACCCATCCACATGATACATGAACTGGCAGGCATTCCATCTTCCAATAACCAGACTCACTCTGACAAGTGAGAGCACCACAGAAGGAGTTAGAACCCGAGAAGATTTTTGTTGTTGTTGTTGCTGTTATTTTAACAAAGGAAAGAAAAGGAAAATTATTTGACTTATGAAAAACAGGACCATTACATTCTGTCCTGAGATGAATGACAAAGTTAGGGGAAATGCTGGCTAGCTAAAGGGATGCCAGTAGAATTTAGATGCATTGTTCACTACAGAAATCAAAAGCGGGCATAGATTGATGGGCGATGTTAAATTCTGACCCAGCAGAAGAGTTGTGGTCAGCACCAGAAAAATCATACACCTCCTGCATGAGGTGCAGGAGACAGGGATGAGACAACAGGTCAGGAGACAGGGCAACCAGGGCAAATAAAGAACCTGAGTACAAAGCTTGACAAAGGAAAATGGTTCAGAATACAAGTCATGGATAAAGCAGGACTCTTGACATCTCATTGCTCTTTGGATTCTGCCAGCTTGGTGCCCAGGGTTTTCATATTGGCTGGTTTGAAAGTTTGAGGTGCGAATGGAGAACAGCAGAAAACAGTATAACACCAGAATGTGAATTACAGACATCACACACTTTTTCCGATTTAGTCTCATGATGAGAGGCTAGGGAAAGAAAGAACCATTTTCTGGTTCTAATTTAGCAAATATTACTCAGTTGCTGTGGTTGTGTACAAATGGCTTCAGTAAAATCTCCTCATTCTCTCTTGTGTATACCTCCACTCTCCCCTCTAAATGTGATGTGTGCAATTTGGACAAAACTGTTTGGAAGCTAAGATTGTCTTCAAGAAGTGAGGGTTTTATGGTTTGTTTTCCCCTCTTTTCCTAAATTCTGTCAGGTTCATTTTCATGTATTTGTCATTTCTACAGTGACTCAATCTCTATCTTCAATACCTAGTCTATTGATGAAGAAAAACATTGATAGAAAATAACAGAAATACGAGTTGAATAATTTTGTGTAGGTCTGTCTAATGTAATTAAAAAAACTGACAGTAAATTCAAAATGAAAACTAGGTTAGGTCTATTTTGTGGGTAATGGCTGCTGGAGATCTCAATAGAGATTTGTAAAATGATATTAGTCTTTGGTGAAAAAGGATTGTACAGTCAAGCGGCAGAACTTGCTATGGATGTGAGGGGAGTAAGTGAAAGCACTTTGGTCACAATTTACAATACTTGTATTACAATACAATACAATTCTTTAGCAATTTACACTTGCTAAAATAAGGAAAATATTTAAAATTCATGCATAAAACTTAGATTATCATTTTTCATCTTTTTTTTTCACAGTTTAGACCACTATTTAAAGATTAACTAAATTTATGGTCCTAAACATTACTAATAAACCACATTGTTGATTTATGATAGTATCTATGTACTGAAGCATCATGATGGAGCCACACACAATGACATGTTAGACCAAGTCTTGGTAAAACAAATTATCTCTTCTTTTATTCCAAATGCATGTAGTGTAACACCCTAATGAGACCCCTCAGTGGTGCAGTACAGTGTGTAATGGTAATTGCTTAGAGTGATGTAGGGTAGGGTATATTTGCAGAAAGAATTTTTTTTTACTTTGCATTATAGCTGTTTGGGGTAAAAACATAAAACACACTCCTGGATCTGTTAGCTTTATACCCAGTTTGTCAAACTGGATTGGCTTAATTGCTACATTACAAATAATGCACATCAATATCTGTCTTCCTCTTCCCTCCCCCATCTCCCCTCAACTGTTAAAAATTTTAGATAACTATTAATTAGATAACTGATTAATCCAACTCAGATGAAGTACATGTGCTACCTAATGATAAAGAAGAAGCAATGAGGCTTCAAATCAAAAACACTCAGCCACAAATGAATCTATACAACTCATTGGGTGTTCACCACTATTGAAAAAATCCTGTAGTTTGTACTCATTTTCTGACCAAAACTCTGTGGATCTACCTTTGCTTTCTACAAATCCAGCATGGATTTTCATCAGAATATCAATGATTAATTAAGCTCATTTATAGATTATTTAAATAATGCTGCTTATTGTAATTTTTTAAAATCCCATTAGGATAGCAAGGGCATTACAAATGAATAACATATACAATATTAGAATGGGTAGCCATTCCCTTCTCCAGGGAATCTCTCTGACCCAAGGATTGAATCTGACTCTTCTGTGGCTCTTGCATTGCAGGCATATTCTTTACCACTGTGCTACCTGAGACGCCCAAATACAATGCAGCCTGGGTTTACCTCGAAGCCAGGCTTCAACAGTACATGAACCGTGAAATTCCAGATGTTCAAGCTGGATTTAGAAAAGGCAGAGGAACCAAAGATCAAATTGCCAACATCTGTTGGATCATCAAAAAAGCACGAGAGTTCCAGAAAAACATATACTTCTACTTTATTGACTACGCCAAAGCCTTTGACTATGTGGATCACAACAAAATGTGAAAAATTCTTAAAGAGATGGGAATACCAGACCACCTTACCTCCCTCCTGAGAAATATGTATGCAGATCAAGAAGAAATAGTCAGAACGGGACATGGAACTACAGACTGGTTTCAAATTGGGAAAAGAGTAGGTCAAGGCTATATATTGTCACCCTGCTTTGTTAACTTATATGCAGAGTACATCATGTGAAATCCCAGGCTGAATGAAGCACAAATCAGAATCAAGATTGCCAGGAGAAATATCAGTAACCTCAGATATGCAGATGACACCACCCTCATGGCAGAAAGTGAAGAAGAACTAAAGAACCTCTTAATGAAAGTGAAAGAGGAGAGTGAAAAAGTTGGCTTAAAGCTCAACATTCAGAAAACTAAGATCATGGCATCCAGTCCCATCATTTAATGGCAAATAGGTGGGGAAACAATGGAAACAGACAGACTTTATTTGGGGGGGGGGCCTCCAAAAATCACTGCAGATGGTGACTGCAGCAATGAAATTAAAAGACACTTGCTCCATGGAAGAAAAGTTGTGACAAACCTAGACATATTAAAAAGCAAAGACATTCCTTTGCCAACAAAAGTCCATCTAGTCAAAGCTATAGTTTTTTCCAGTAGTCCATGTGACAGCTGAGCACCGAAGAATTGATGCTTTTGAACTGTGGTGTTTGAGAAGACTCTTGAGAGTCCCTTGGACTGCAAGGAGTTCCAACCAGTCCATCCTAAAGGAAATCAGTCCTGAATATTCATTGGAAGGACTGATACTGAAGCTGAAACTCAAATACTTTGGCCACCTCATGTGAAGACCTGACTCATTTGAAAAGACCCTGATGCTAAGAAAGATTAACAATGGGAGAAGAAGGGAATGACAGAGGATGAGATGGTTGGATGGCATGACTGACTCGATGGACATGAGTTTGAGCAAGCTCCAAGAGTTGGTGATGGACAGGGAAGCCTGGCATGCCACAGTCTGTGGGGTCGCAAAGAGTTAGACACGTCTGAGCGACTGAACTGAACTGGTAGATTCCTGATGTAGGGATGTTTGTTACTTTGAATCTCTTTCCACTCTGCTGATTTCTTCTTCTATTGCTCACTCTTGATTTTTGTTGGTCATCT
Organism: Cervus canadensis; assembly: GCF_019320065.1. NCBI lineage: Eukaryota > Metazoa > Chordata > Mammalia > Artiodactyla > Cervidae > Cervus > Cervus canadensis. The sequence continues at coordinate 82,478,841 of NC_057393.1, forward strand.
TTCATATACCAGGATGACACATACCTTTGCACTTGAACTGAGCATATTCCTGGGCTACTATCAATACACCAACTACAGACAAATATTCAAAACCCTCAATTACTTAAAGTAAGTCTTCCAAGTCAAATTCTTCCAGTGTACATTCTGTTAGGTTGTATGTGGATCATGTCTCTGTGAGTGCTCAATCATGTCTGACTCTCCGTGATCCTATGGTCTGTATATCTCCAGGCTCCTCTGTCAATGGGATTCTCCCCGCAAGAATAATTGAGTGGGCTGCCTCCATTAGTAGTAGTAGGAAGATCCTCCAGGGGATATTTTAAACATTGTTTCTCCTTTTCCATTATGGCTAGAAATGGTGGGCAGACTTTACACTAGCAGGAATATATCTTCTAAATGAAATAATAGAAGAATGTATCTTTGAAAAGAAATAAATGAAATCTGGGATTTCATTTGATCCATAGCAATTGATTATTGATTAGTGATCTGTAGCAATATCAAGTAACATGTTACCTCAAAATTATCTAGGCTAATAATTGACCATCTGAAAATTTCCTTCTGGTTTAAAAGCATCCTTGGAGGGAGGTCCAAGAAGGAAGGGATATACGTAGACATGGCTGACTCACTTCATTGTACAGCAGAAACTAATACAACGTTGTAAAGCAAATATGGTCCAATCAAAAAAAAAAAAGATCATCCTTGCTAGACTCTGGAGATTTAAGACATAAAAGACACTGCCTCTTGTGGCATTGAAAACCCATTAAAGGAAATAAGTACCAAATTATAAAGTTTTGCCAACCACAAGAAAGTTATGAAAAAGGTTGGAATATTTCCTTCAAATTTTGGTTTAAAGAATAATCACTTTATGTGCCTCCTAAAAATGCAGCTTCTACATGCCCCAGAATTGGAAGACTATATATTTGGATTCTGTCATCTATCTGCCTAAAGGCTACCCAATCCAAATAATAGTGGTATTTGATATCAAACACTGTTCTTATATAATATCTGTATAAACTGCCATTAGGAAACTTTGGTGTTTTTATTAATCTGTATCACACAACTCAAGTACAAGCAATATCTATAGTATGCTGATGCTACATTAAGTAAGGACCTTCAACCACTGTGACCCCCAAAAACACTTTAAGAGGGTATCTTCTATGAGCACTTTTTTTTTAATGAGTACTTTTTATAGGAGTGCTGAAGCTGCCTCCAGAACAAGAAGTCTGTATTTTTTTAATTAATTCATTTTTTATTGAAGAATCATTGCTTTACAGAATTTTGTTGTTTTCTATCAAACCTCAACATGAATCAGCCATAGGTATACACATATCCCCTCCCTTTTGAAACTCCCTTTCATCTCCCTACCCATCCCACCCCTCTAGGTTGATACAGAGGCCCTTTTTGAATTTCCTGAGCCATAGAGCAAATTCTTGTTGGCTATTTATTTTACATATAGTAATGTAAATTTTCATGTTACTCGTTCCATACACCTCACCCTCTCATCCCCTCTCCCCATGTCCATAAGTCTATTCTGTATGTCTGTTTCTCCACTGTTGCCCTGTCAATAAATTCTTCAGTACCATTTTTCTAGATTCCATATATATGCGTTAGAATATGATATTTATCTTTCTCTTTCTGACTTACTTCACTCTGTATAATAGGCTCTAGTTTCATCCACCTCATTAGAATTGACTCAAATGTGTTCCTTTTTATGGTTGAGTAATATTCCAGTGTGTATATGTATCACAATTTCTTTATCCATTCATCTGTCAACAGACATCTAGGTTGCTTCCATGTTCCAGCTATTGTAAATAGTGCTTCAAAGAACAATGGGATACATGTGTATTTTTCAATTTTGGTTTCTTCAGAGTATATGTCTAGGAGTGGGATTGTTGGGTCATATGATGGTTTTATTCTTATTTTTTTTTAAGGAATCTTCATACCATCTTCCATAGTGGCTGTATCAATTTACATTCCCACCAACAGTGCAAGAGTGTTCCCTTTTCTCCACACCATCTCCAGCATTAATTGTTCGTAGACTTTTTGATGGTCATTCTGACTGGTGTGAGGTGATATCTCATTGTGGTTTTGATGTGCATTTCTCTAATAATGAGCAGTGTTGAGCATCTTTTCATGTGTTTGTTAGCCATCTGTATGTCTTCTTTGGAGAAATGTCTGTTTAGCTTATTTTCCCACTTTTTGATTTGGTTATTTGTTTCTCTGGTATTGAGTTGTATGAGCTACTTGTGTATTTTGGAAATTAATCCTTTGTCAGTTGTTTCATTTGCTATTATTTTCACCCATTCTGAGGGTTGTCTTTTCACCTTGCTTCTAGTTTCCTTTGCAGTGCAAAAGCTTTTAAGTTTAATCAGGTGGCACTTATTTACTTTTGTTTTTATTCTCATTACTTTAGGAGGTGGGTCAAAGAGGATCTTGCCTTGATTTATGTCATCGAGTGTTCTGCCTATGTTTTCCTCTAAGAGTTTTATAGTTTCTGGTCTCACATTTAGTTCTTTAATCCATTTTGAGTTTATCTTTGTACACTGTGTTGCAATGGTGAATGAAATTGATTCCTTAATTTCTCTATCTGATTTTTCATTGTTAGTATATAAAAATGCAAGTGATTTCTGTGTATTGATTTTGTATCCTCCAACTTTTCTAAATTCACTGATTAGTTCTAGTAATTTTCTGATACTATCTTTAGGGTTTTCTATGTATAGAATCATATCATCTGCAAAGAGTAAGAGCTTTACTTCTTTTCTGATGTGGATTGCTTTTTATTTTTTTTTTCTTCTCTGATTGTTGTAGCTAGGACTTCCAGAACTATGTTGAATAATAGTGGCGAAAGTGGACACCCTTGTCTTTGTCCTGATCTTAGGGTGAATGCTTCTAGTTTTTCACCATTGAGAATCATGTTTGCTGTAGACATCATATATGGCCTTTACTATGTTGTGGTAGGTTCCTTCTGTGCCCATTTTTTAATGAGTTTTAATCATAAATGGGTGCTGAATTATGTCAAAGGCTTTTTCTGTATCTATTGAGATGATCTTATGGATTTTATCTTTCAGTTTCTTAATATGGTGTATCACATTGATTGATTTGCATGTATTGAAGAATCCTTGCATTTCTGGAATTAACCCAACTTGATCATGGTATATGAGCTTTCTGATGAGTTGCTGAATACTGTTTGCTAAAATGATGTTGAGGATTTTTGCATCTATGTCATCAGTGATATTGGCCTGTAGTTTTCTTTCTTTGTGTTGTCTTTGTCTGGCTTTGGTATCAAGGTGACAGTGGCCTCTTAGAATGAGTTTGGAGGTGTTCCTTCCTCTACAATTGTTGAAAGGGTTTTAGAAGGATAGGCATTAGCGCGTCTCTAAATGTTTGATAGAATTCACCTGTGAAGCCATGTGGTCCTGGGCTTTCGATTTTGGGGGGGATTTTTGATCACAGCTTCAATTTCTGTGCTTATAATTGGGTTGTTCATAATTTCTATTTCTTCCTGGTTCAGTCTTGGAAGACTGAACTTTTCTAAGAATCTGTCCATTTCTTCCAGGTAATCTATTTTAGTGCCATATGTTGTACATAACAGTCTCATATAATTCTTTGTATTTCTGCAATGTCTGTTGTAACCTCTCATTTTTAATTTCTAATTTTATTGATTTGATTCTTCTCTCTTTTTTTCTTGATGAGTCTGGCTAAAGGTTTTTCAATTTTGTTTATCTTCTCAAAGAACCAGGTTTTAGTTTTATTTATCTTTACTATTGTTTCTTTCATTTCTCTTTCATTTATGTCTGCTTGGATCTTTATTATTTCTTTCCTTCTACTAATGTTGAGGGTTTTTTGTTCTTCTTTTTTCAGCTGTTTCAGGTGTAAAGTTAGGTTGTCTATTTGATGTTTTTCTTGTTTCTTGAGGTAGGATTGTACTGCTATAAATTTCCCTCTTAGAACTGCTTTGGCTGCACCCCCAAAGGTTTTGAGTTGTTGTGTTTTCATTGTCATTTGTTTCTAGAAATTTATTTCCCTTTTGATTTCTTCAGTAACCTGTTGGTTATTTAGAAACGTCTTTTTTAAATCTCCATGTGTTTGTGTTTCTTACAGTTTTTTTCCTTATAATTGATATCTAGTCTCACAGCATTGTGGTCAGAGAAGATGCTTGATACAATTTCAATTTTCTTAAATTTCCTGAGGTTTGATTTGTGACCCAAGACATGATCCATCCTGGAGTATATCCCATGTGCACTTGAGAAGAAGGTGTATTCTTCTGCATTTGGATGGAATGTCCTGAAGATATCAATGAGATCCATCTCATCTAATGTATCATCTAAGGCTTGTGTTTCCTTATTAATTTTCTGCTTTGATGATCCATCCATTGGTGTGAGTGGGGTGTTAAAGCCTCCTACTATTATTGTGTTACTGTCAATTTACCTTTTATGTCTATCAGTGTTTGGGGTGCTCCTATGTTGGGTGCATAGATATTTACAATTTTTATGTCTTCCTCTTGGATTGACTCCTTGATCATTATGTAGTGTCCTTCCTTATCTCTTGTAATCCTCGTTATTTTAAGGTCTATTTTGTCTGATATGAGGATTGCTACTCCAGCTTTATTTTGCTTCCCATTGGCATGGGATGTATTTTTCCATCCTCTCATTTTCAGTCTATATGTGTCTTTAGGTCTGAAGAGGGTTTCTTGTAGACAGCATATATATGGGTCTTGTTTTTTTATCCATTCAGCCAGTCTGTGTCTTTTGGTTGGAGGATTTAGTCCTTTTACATTTAAAGTAGTTATTGAAATATATGTTCCTATTGCCATTTTCTTAATTGTTTTGGGGCTGATTTTGTAGATCTTTTTTCTTCTTTTGTATTTCTTCAGTATAAAATTCCCTTTAACACTTGTTGTAAAACTGGCTTGGTGTTACTTAATTCTCTTAATGGTACAGTAATCTTGGTTGTAGATTTTTCCCTTTCAGTACTTTAAATATATCCTGCCATTCCCTTCTGGCCTTCAGAGTTTCTGCTGAAAGATCAGCTGTTATGGGATTTCCCTTGTACGTTACTTGCTGCTTCTCCCCTGCTGCTTTTATTATTCTTTCTTTGTGTTTAGTCTTTGTTAGTTTGAGTAATATGTGTCTTGCCATGTTTCTCCTTGGGTTTATCCTGTATGGGACTATGATCCTCTTGGACTTGGTTGATTATTTCCTTTTCCATGTTGGGGACATTTTCAATTATAATCTCTTCAAAAATTTTCCCATACCCTTTCTTTTTCCCTTCTTCTTCTGGGATCCCTATAATTCAAATGTTGGTGTATTTGATATTGTCCCAGAGGTCTCTGAGACTATCCTCAGTTCTTTCCATTCTTTCTTTTTTTTAATTGGTGGCTAATTACTTTACAATAGTGTAGTGGTTTTTGCCATACACTGACATGAATCAGCTATGGGTTTACATGTGTTCCCCATCCTGAAACCCCCCTCCCACCTCCCTCCCTATCCCATTACTTTATTCCACTCTTCAGAAGTTATTTCCACCATTTTATCTTCCAGCTCACTGATTCGTTCTTCTGTTTCAGATATTCTGCTACTGAATTCCTTCCAGAAATTCCTTCTATTTTCAGTAATTGTGTAGTCTGTTTCTGTATATTTCTTCTTTAATTCTTCTAGGTCTTTGTTAATTGATTTTTGCATTTTCTCTATTTTGTTTTCAAGGTTTTTGATCATCTCTACCATCATTATTCTGAATTCTTTTTCAGGAAGTTTGGCTATTTCCTCTTCATTTATTTGGACTTCTGTGTTTCTAATTTGTTCCTTCATTTGTGTAGGAAATTTCTCTGCCTTTTCATTTTTTTTTTTTTTTTTGACTTAGTGTATTTGAGGTTTCCTTTTCCCAGGCTTCAAGGGAAGAGTCTGCCCAGCTGATCATGTGGATTGAATCTGCAGCTTGTACAGCTGATTGGAAGACTTTGCATCTTCTTCCTTAGCCACACTGCCCCTGGGTTTCAAATGTGGTTTTATTCCCAGCTCTGCATATGGGTTGTCCACTGGGGCTTTCTCTTGAGGCTGCCCTGGAGGAATTGGGTTTGCCCCTGTGAGGGCCAGGTGTGGAGGTGGTGCAGCTGCTTGTCACAGGGGTTCTAGCAGCACCAGGTGCTCAGGGAAGTTGGTGGCTAGGGCAGCAGGAAATATAGAGCTCTAGAAGGGTATTGGCCAACCAGTATTGGCCAATATGCTCCAGCATTCTTGCCTGGAGAGCCCCCTCCCTAACAGAGAAGCCTGGCAGGCCACAGTCTACAGGGCCAGAATTGGGCACTACCAAAGTGACCTTGTGCTCATAGATGCAAGACTTTTTTGCCTGTGGCAGCTCTGCCCCAGTGAGAGCTGAGCGTGAAGGTGGTGCAATCGCTTGGTTTGTAGGGATTCTGGTGGCGCAATATGCACAGGGACACGTACTGCCTCTGCTACAGGAGTTATGGCCCTATCAGAGTCTTTTTTTCGATCCTCTTGTAGCTGGCTATCAGAAGGCCTCTTTGGTCAGTCTTTCTCCATTGCTCTGCCCATTCAGGCACTTAGAGGGCTCCCTTGTCTGGGGTCCTTCTCTGTTGTTTGGTACATCAGGCACATAGAGGGGCCGCCCTGGCTGGGCTCCTATTCTGTAGATTAGTGCATCCGTCACTTAAAGGAGCACCCTGGATGGGGTCCTGCTCTGTAATTCAGTGCATCAGGCATTTGATGGGCCAGCATCTTTTGTTCAGCTGCTGATGCTGGTGTGTGGGTGGAGAGAGGCTATGGTGATGTCGCCACCCACTACATGTGACTCAGCAGTATCACCTTGCTTCCATGGCTGCCTGGCTTTCCTCCACTGGCATTTCCCACCATGATCTCCTCCCTCACATCCCCTCAATCTATCTCTCTGCAGTTAACAGCAGCCCTTGCCCTGGGATTGTTTCACACTCCCTAAACTCCAGCCCCCAGCTGCTGTGCCTTCCAGGGGACCAGTGTTCCTGTCCAGGGTATGTGTGGTTGTGGCAAGGACTGTCTGATTTTCATTCCATTTAGGCTGCCACAGATTAGCTGTTTCACTCTCAGCCTTGAATGTTTCTCCTCTGACCCAGGCAATAGCCCCAGTGTGGAGATCAGAGCCCTGCTTCAGTTCCCCCATCCACCAAGGGCAGGTCCAGTCTTACTAACACTCCTGTTTTTCTCCCTATTTCCTTTGTCCTACCAAGTTTTGTGTGATTCTATGTATTCTTTTCCACTGGTCAGGTACTCCTATCCACTCTCAACTGGTGGTCAGCATGCTCTTCTGTGTCTGAAGGTGTATACCTGATATATCCATGGAGAGAGATGTACTCCACATCCACCTACTCCTCTGCCATCTTGTTCTCACCAAGAAGTCTGTACTTTTAATATGCTTCTTCCTGCCTTGTTTCAGGTGAGCCTTGTGTCAACTGGAAAAAAAAATTGCACAACCTAGACATTGAGAGTTTTGCTTTATTCACCAGACAACACTGAGGACTTAAGCCCAGGACACAGCATCTCAGAGAGCTCTCAGAGAACTCCGAGAGCCTGCTGCAAAGAACTAAGGAAGGAGCCTGTATATGTAGGAGTTTTTGCAACAAAGACCAGGTAGTCAGAACCTCAAAGATGTTTAAAGAAACAGCATCTCAAATTAGTGAATTTAGCACTTTTCTATGTGTGGGAAGATACAAGCGTCTGGACTTACTGAGACCATTCCTTTGTGTGCAACTTAGCTATCTGGGGCTAATATCCTATGTGTTCTCATCCTGAGTTTCCTCAGGGTTCACCATCAGGGTGGCTGTAATGTGATGCAACATCCTTGTTGACTGCAACATCCTTTGTTTACTGATATGGTAGGCAATGTGTTTCATTCATACTGGGAAAATCTAGGGTAGAAAGAGCAGCAAAGTCTTCATAGACATGTAGAAAATTTGCACTTGAGGAATTTCATGGATGTGAGAACATGCAATGTGTTCAGAAAAAGTACAAAGATTGATTTATCTGGAGTGCAATTCAAAGGCTATATGGTGAAGTAGCCATGAAAAGGTAAATTGCAGACACAGGACAGATGATCTTGGGCACAAACCTATAGCTTGGTCCATGAGGAAACTGGAATTTTGAGCAAGTGAATGACATGATCAGCAGTATGCATTAGAAACCACAGGTGGCTGGATTGCAATGGCAAGAAAACAGATGGAAATACTTGTTTCAGTGTCCATTGTCACTCCTACTTGTGAGAGAGCAATGGCATAGAGTCAGGGAGAAAGGAAAGTGGTAGGTGGTTATGAGACAAAGGTCCAGGTGAATCTGATCCCCGTTATCCAGAAGAGGCCTCACAGCTGGGCAGACATTGGCTTCCCCACATAGGAACCACTTCAAAAGTCCACCGTCTAATCTAGTGGTGCTTAGCTGCTTTTCTCTTTGAGAAAATTGGCTTCTCCCTTTGCCTTAAGGTGGGCTCTTTGATCAGCGTGTCAAGGTCCCATTACTGAAGTCTTAATCGGAGAACCAGCAAGTATTTTCATTTCAGGACACAAATGTTTCAAAAAGAACACTCTATGGTTTTTTTTTTTTTTTTTTTGTCAGTTTATTTATTTTTTTAATTGAAGGATAATTACTTTACAGAATTTTGTGTTTTTCTGTCAAACATCAACAAGCATCAGTCATTAGGTACACCCATTTTTATGGTCAGGCAAAGAGCAGTTTTTGCCTTCCAATTGTGGTTTGTGGACTGCTCCAGTAATACTTAACCTCAGAATAGAGACATTTTCTGAAATGTCATGAAGGGCAAATTGAAAATGCCTTAATTGCCTTTGGTTCCACTCCATCACTTGAATTTATTTTCCAGCATTCATTTTTAATGTCACATTTTCATAAGACTTAGAGTATTGAGGAAAAAACTCTGAAACAGACGTCAGAAAATGAAAACGCTGATTTTCATCCTTCACTCTTATTCAGTGCAGTATCTTAAACATGTGTCAGGAACTGAGTGAGGGTCTGGGGAAGAGTATAACAAAGACAGTCTATGCCTTTGGGAAGCTCACTATCTGAGCTTCCCAAACATGAACATGGAATTGCATTATGATATGGTGGTAAGTGCTGCGAAGAAGGTAATGGGAACCCACTTTAGTATTCTTGCCTGGGAAATCCCATGGACAGAGGGACCTGGCAGGCTACAGTCCATGGAGTCACAGAAGAGTGGGACACAACTTCACAAGTAAACAACAACATGTGTAAATTCTGGGCAGAAGTTTGCACACAGTGTTCTTGGATCACAGAAATTATCTATTAACTTTTTAAAAATTGAAGTGTGGTTGATTGACAATGCTGTTAAGTTCAGATGTACAGTAAAGTGATTCAGTTATACATATATCCATTCATCTTCAGATTCTTTTTTATAGGTTGTTATAAAATACTGAATATAGTTCCCTGTGCTATACAGCAGGATCTTGTTGTTTATCTATTTATATACAGTTATGTGTATATGTTAATCCCAAACTTCTAATTTATCCTTCCTCCCCACTTTCCCCACTTTGGTAACCATAGATTTTTTTTTTTCCTATGGCTGTGAATCTACTTCTGTTTTGTGAATAAGTTCATTTGTGTCAATTTTTTAGATTCCACATATAAATCATGACATGTGATATTTGTCTTTGACTTTCTTCACTTAGTATAACAATCTGTAGGTCTATCCATGTTGCTGCAAATGGCATTATTTCATCCCTTTTTATGGCTGAGTTATATTCCATTGTGTGTATATGTATATATCACATCTGCTTTATCCATTCATCTGTCTATGGACATTTAGGTTGCTTCCACATACATCACTTCCATTTAGTGCTATAAATATTGGAGTGCATGTATCTTTTAAAATTAGAGTTTTCACCAGATACATATCCAGGATTGGATCCATGGATCATAAGGTAGCTCAGGAGCCTGTTGACTTTAGGTGAAGGCTTTAGGAGGAAATGGCTGAGCTGAGGTTGAAAGAAGGGACATGAAGAGAGTTGTGAGATGAAGGGTGTCCTTGTAGAGACAACAATGAGTAGAGCTGACAAGCAGCATGTTATAAGCAGAGGAAATGCAAATGCTTTTGTCTGGATAAAGCATGATTTCCTTGCAAAGTGGTTTTAGATGAAACTAAATATAAGAAAGAGTAAGACCTTGAGGGATCTTGAGTGCCCTGCTCAAGGCCTTTGAATCTATCCTAGAAACATGGGGAGCCATTGAAGGATTTTAAGCAGAGAAGTCACTCTCTATGATCTGTGTCTTGAATGTATCACTATAAGGGAAAAGTGAGACTAAACATATAAAAGGAAAATGGACAAACCACATGCAAAAACTGAACTCTGACCCATAACTTGAAGTATCCTGCCAAGAAAACCAACCCCTTATGTACAATAAACAGGCAAAGAAGACAAGCTGCTATAGGTCAGATTTAAAAGAAAGTCAGATTGCTATCTCTAGTAATAATCCAGGAAGCAACATTGTAACTATTGCAAAATTGGCCCAAAGAAGTCAGAACTTGATTAATAACTGCTGCTGCTGCTGCTAAGTCACGTCAGTCGTGTCGGACTCTGTGTGACCCCACAGACGGCAGCCCACCAGGCTCCCCACCCCTGGGATTCTCCAGGCAAGAATACTGGAGTGGGTTGCCATTTCCTTCTCCAATACATGAAAGTGAAAAGTGAAAGTGAAGTTGCTCAGTCGTGTTCGACTCTTCATGACCGCATGGACTGTAGCCTACCAGGCTCCTCCATCCATGGGATTTTCCGGGCAAGAGTACTGGAGTGGGTTGCCATTGCCTTCTCCAATTAATAACGGACATCTTTCCTAATCTGAGTCCCCATTTCCAATTTAGGGCCAGCCAGACAAAGCCAAACATTCTCTCTTAACCACAGGAACCCCACCTTCTAATCAGCCTGTCTACAGTTTTCTGGGGCCAACAGCTTACAGTCAGGACATATCTGAAGGGCATAACCCTTTTATCTACTGTAAAGCTTTTCCAGCCTGCTACCTGCCTCTCTGTTTACCAAAATACACGTGATGGTGACTGACTTCCTTGCTATAGCAAGTACTGAATAAACAGTTTTTGCTTTTCTCATTTAGTTGGTCTTCATGTATTTCCTCAAAAGTCAAGAATAGATGATAAGTACTAAGGAGCAAACATAGAAGCAAAAGGGGATCAGATAACAGATGATCATAATCAATAATAAAATAATAAAAATAACTAGCATGTGCTATGCATTTATTCTGTATCTGCACCATACGAATCCCTTTACCTCTTAAAATCTCACTTAATTCTTTTTTCTGTTTTTAATTTTTTAAAGTTTTTTGAAACCTGAATAATTTTAATGAGATCAACACCAGTCTCAAAATCTCATAGTATCCAGAAACATGTAGAATAGATTTCAAAATATACAATGGAAAACTGAAAGTGACAAGTTAAAAACTAAAGTAAATATGAAGAAGAGATTCTTTTGTAGATTAAAATATTAACAGCAAAGCAAGAATCTGGTAGGATCACATAAGGGAGTCCTGACTCTTAGGAAATGATTTCCCATGATTCTTTAAGGTGGTTGTATGTAAGTAACACACAAACATTAGTAAGCAGTTGCCTCACCTTCAGACTTAATTAACTTTTTAAAAAGCTTTTGTTTTGGAGTGCAATTGATTCAGAATGTTGTGTTAGCTTCAGGTGTACAGCAAAGTTACTCCGTTCTATGTGTACCTATGTGTGTGTGTGTGTTCAGTCGCGCCAACTCTCTGCAACCCCACGGACTGTAACCCACCAGGCTCCTCTGTCCATGGAATTTTCCAGGCAAGAATACTGGAGTGGGTTGTCATTTCCTTCTCCAAGGTATCTTCCAAGGTGTCAAACCCACATTTCTTCAGTCTCTTGCACTGGCAAGCAGATTCTTTACCACTGCGTCACCTGGGAACATACACACATATCCACTCTTTTTAAGATTCCTTTCCCCTACAGGCCACCGTAGAGTATTAAGTAGAGGTCTTTGTGTGATTCTGCAGGTTCTTATTAGTTATCTATTTTATAGAATCTCACTTAATTCTTAAAACAACCTATTAAATGAACTGTGTTGCCCACATTTTAAAATAGAAGAAAATAAGATAATTAACTAGTTCATCTCAATTTTTGCATCTAGGAGGTAGCCACAACCAAGTCTTTCTGACAGCAAAGCATACGGACTAAACATTCTGGACCCCGCCTCAAAATCAAAGTCAACTTAGAATCAGAGTGTAAACTTGAGTTAGTATTTGACTACCTCTCCATATAGTAGAAATTCAGATGTGAGATGAAAATGATAGTGGTAATATATTTGGGGCATAACATTAGAATTTAAAAGCTGACAGGATATGGTTGGTGGTAGAGGACTGGATAAGGAATCCAAGGTAATTCCATGCCCTCAGTGGCTGGTTGGTCTCCAGTTTACCATCCCCCACAGATCTCCCCCAGCTCACCCACAAGTTCAGAGAGGGGAACAGGGGCTTAACGAGTATCTTTCACTGGAGCCTTGGCTAAGTTACTTAGTTTCTCTAAATATCAATTTTGTCTATAAAATTGGAGGAATGACTGCCTTGCCTATCTCTCCTAATTGTTTTCCATATAAAATAAAACAATGCATATGAAAAGCTGTATGCATACACATGTTTCCAATAATTTATGATAATTTCTTGTAAAAACTGTTTTATAACATATCTGATGATATATTCTTGAGAGTCCCTTGGACTGCAAGGAGATCCAACCAGTCCATCCTAAAGGAGATCAGTCCTGGGTGTTCATTGGAAGGACTGATGTTGAAGCTGAACCCCAATACTTTGGCCACCTGATGTGAAGAGCTGACTCATTGGAAGAGACCCTGATGCTGGGAAAGATTGAGGGCAGGAGGAGAAGGGGACGACAGAGGAGGAGATGGTTGGATGGCATCACCAAGTCAATGGACATGGGTTTGGGTAGACTCCAGCAGTTGGTGATGGACAGGGAGGCCTGGCGTGCTGCGGTTCATGGGGTTGCGAAGAGTCAGACACGACTGAGCGACTGAACTGAACTGATGATATATAATAAGGGTTATATTGTTTTTCAAAATTAATATTGATTTTAAAAAATCAATGTGTCTATTTCTCACAAAATTATGTGATTTAATGATTCCTTTTATTTTGCATGGTCACTTTTGTCTTTTGTTTACATACTAAGGATCTAAGAAATTGCATGAAAATATTTTTGCTTTCCTAGCAAGTAAATCCAGCTGTGAATTCTGATATGAGATTATATAAAATGACAAGTTTCACTTACCCGATGACAGGAACATAGAACGATTTAAAAGATATAAGCATACAGTACCACCGAGCATGTAAGGTTTTGCCTCAGTATTTGACCTTTCTCCTGCTTGACTATTTACCTTGCCTTCCTTGTCACAATACAGTCTCTATTTTCCACAGTAGTAGATAGATAGAGATATGGATTTGTGTGTGTGTGTGTGTATATATGGGTATGTAGATACAGACATATATATCATTTTCCAAACTAAGTAGAAAATATAAAAATATATAATACACATGTGAACACACACATAGATACATTCTGCCATATGACCCAGCAATACCACTTCTGGGCATACACACTGAGGAAACCAGATCTGAAAGAGACACGTGCACCCCAATGTTCATCGCAGCACTGTTTATAATAGCCAGGACATGGAAGCAACCTAGATGCCCATCAGCAGATGAATGGATAAGGAAGCTGTGGTACATATACACCATGGAATATTACTCAGCCGTTAAAAAGAATTCATTTGAATCAGTCCTAATGAGATGGATGAAACTGGAGCCCATTATACAGAGTGAAGTAAGCCAGAAAGATAAAGAACATTACAGCATACTAACACATATATATGGAATTTAGAAAGATGGTAACGATAACCCTATATGCAAAACAGAAAAAGAGACACAGAAATACAGAACAGACTTTTGAACTCTGTGGGAGAAGGTGAGGGTGGGATGTTTCAAAAGAACAGCATGTATATTATCTATGTGAAACAGATCACCAGCCCAGGTGGGATGCATGAGACAAGTGCTCGAACCTGGTGCACTGGGAAGACCCAGAGGAATCGGGTGGAGAGGGAGGTGGGAGGGGGGATCGGGATGGGGAATACATGTAAATCTATGGCTGATTCATATCAATGTATGACAAAACCCACTGAAATATTGTGAAGTAATTAGCCTCCAACTAATAAAAAAAAAAAAAAAAATTCCTTTTTTCTAATTCAACATTCACCTTCAACTGTTTATAAAATCCAATCAAGAGTGGGCACCCAGAATACAAACGAACAATATGATAAAATTGCCTTTAGGAACTACTCTTTAGGTAACCTCAGACCTATTGATCTGAATCATGTGTTCTATGAATTCTTTCTCTTGTTTAGGCCAAATGCCAGATGTCAGAAACAAGGCTAAGTCACACAGTAATTGGGTACCAAAGGATAATAATGCTGACAACAGCAACAACAACAACTGCTCCATTCCATTTAACTTCTTTCTTATCTCATTAAGTCTTAATAACCTAAGAACTAGATGCTGTATTTTCCACTACGGTGTAGTTAAGGAAAGAGAATAAGAGAAGTTGGGCAATTAGCTGAAGTTCACGGAGCTAGTAAATTGTGAAGCAGGTGTATGAACCATTCAGAAGTCAGAAAGGGTAGGTTATTTTTCTTCACAACATAAAACCCAAAATTTCAGTGACTTAGAACAGCAAAAGTTTGTTTCTCTTTCAAGCTATACGCCCAATATGGGTTGATAGCAGTATTTTTCTCAGCACATTTTTTTCAAGGATCTAGGCTAGTGGAGCAGCTACCATCTCCAGGTTTACAATATTTTATAATACAGGGACAAGAAATCTTGAAACAACAATTAAATTCTCCAGCACAGATTAAACTAAAGTTAACTCACTGTCTACAGCTTATTACATGATCCCATATTTGACTCACAGAGAGGTCGGAAAGTACAATCCAGAAAGCTGGAAAAACTGGGGGAAAAACACTGACAGTTATCATAACTCAAATCTACCTAGAAATCATAGCAGTGCTCTTCCCACTACACCGCGTCAGACAGAATCATCCTCCCGTAAAGCATCTGAGTCTTCTACAGCACGACAAGCATTCCCATCTGGAGTCTGACCTGCCAGATGGTTTACTTGGGGTCATCAGAAAATTGGGCTTCCCTGCTGACTCAGACAGTAAAGAATCCATCTGCAATGAGGGAGACCTGGGATCAATCCCTGGGTTGGAAAGATGCCTTGGAGGAGGAAACTACAACCCACTACAGTATTCTTGCCTGGAGAATCCCCATGGACAGAAAAGCCTGGCAGACTACAGTCAATGGGGTCGCAAGAGTCAGACATGACTGAGTGACTAGACACAGCACAGCACAGCACAGAAAATTGCAGTTCAGGGTCTGCAGCCATGGTGAGCTATGAGCTAGTTTATACACAGCAAGGAGAGGAGAAAGGCTATAGTAAACAGAGTCCATGATTTCCATTTACTGATTCCTTGCCAGGAAAGGAGTGTCTTCTTCCTTTTGGGGTCTGCTAGTCTTTGACTGTGTGGATCACAATAAACTGTGGAAAATTCTTAAACAGATGGGAATACCAGACCAGCTGACCTGCCTCTTGAGAAACCTGTATACAGGTCAGGAAGCAACAGTTAGAACTGGTCATGGAACAACAGACTGGTTCCAAATGGGAAAAGGAGTACGTCAAGGCTGTATATTGTCACCCTGCTTATTTAACTTATATGCAGAGTACATCATGAGAAACGCTGGGCAGGAAGAAGCACAAGCTGGAATCAAGATTGCCAGGAGAAATATCAATAACCTCAGATATGCAGATGACACCACCCTTCTGGCAGAAAGTGAAGAGGAACTAAAAAGCCTCTTGATGAAAGTGAAAGAGGAGAGTGAAAATGTTGGCTTAAAGCTCAACATTCAGAAAACTAAGATCATGGCATCTGGTCCCATCACTTCATGGGAAATAGATGGGGAAACAGTGGAAACAGTGTCAGACTTTATTTTTTGGGGCTCCAAAATCACTGCACATGGTGATTGCATCCATGAAATTAAAAACGCTTACTCTTTGGAAGAAAGTTATGACCAACATAGATAGCATATTAAAAAGCAGAGACATTGCTTTGCCAACAAAGGTCGGTCTAATTAAGGCTATGGTTTTTCCAGTGGTCATGTATGGATGTGAGAGTTGGACTGTGAAGAAAGCTGAGCGCCGAAGAATTGATGCTTTGGAACTGTGGTGTTGGAGCAGACTCTTGAGAGTCCCTTGGACTGCAAGGACATCCAACCAGTCCATCTTAAAGGAGATCAGTCCTGGGTGTTCACTGGAAGGACTGATGCTGAAGCTGAAACTCCAATATTTTGGTCACCTCATGCAAAGAGTTGACTCATTGGAAAAGATCCTGATGCTGGGAGGGATTGGAGGCAGGAGGAGAAGGGGACGACAGAGGATGAGATGGCTGGATGGCATCACCAACTTGCTGGACATGAGTTTGAGTAAACTCCAGGAGTTGGTGATGGACAGGGAGGCCTGGCATGCTGCAGTTCATGGGGTCGTAAAGAGTCGGACACGAGTGAGCGACTGAACTGAACTGAACTGAGCTTCACAGACTTGAGAGCTTCCCATTCTGGTCTTCCGATTCTATTTAACTGAAAATGAAAAGTGAAAGTGTTAGTTGCTCCGTCCTGTCTGATTCTTTGGGACCTCATGGACTGTAGCCTGCCAGTCTCTTCTGTCCATGGAACTCTACAGGCAAGAATACTGGAGTGGGTAGCCATTCCTTTCTCCAGAGGATCTTCCTGACCCAGGCATCGAACTCAGGTCTCTGGCATTGGAGGCAGATTCTTTGTCATCTGAGCCACCAGGGAAGCCCCTACTTAACTGAGGTTTCTGTTATTAGTTTTTATAAGTTTAATACATATTACAATAATTTTCTGACCTTATTTTCATATAAGCAATAATTGCTCAACATAAAGATATAATTGGATCAATTATTTCCTTTTTTACTCCCCTTAAACTTAACTTTTTTTTTTTTCAGACAGATCATTCCAAAAATATTGTTATCAACTGTATTGGATTTTTATTGCCATGTAACAGATGATCAAAAACCTAGTGGTATAACAATGTACACTATCTCACAGATTCCATGGGCCAGGAATCTAGGTTTGGCTTAGCTGGGCCTTCTTCATAGGGTCTCACAAGATTGCAGTCAAGATGGTGTTCTCATCTGGAGGTTTAAATGGGGAAGAATCCTCTTCCAAGCTCAATCAGATTACTGGCAGAATTCACATCATTGGCACTGTATGATGGAGGACCCTGGCATTTTGCAGACTGCTGCCTTAGGGATGCCCTTAAGTTCTTCTACCACATGTTCCTCTATATATGTACTTCAGAACTTGACACCTTTCTTCTTCAATATTCAGCAAGAAAGTCTCTCAACAGTCTGCTCAGACAGATTTTTATAATGTAATGAAATCATGGAAGTGATATTCCATCACCTGTGTCATATAATAGGTTAGAATCAAGTCACAGATTTCACTGTTTGGATTACACTAAATTGGGAGAGGGGCACCAGAAGGCAGGGATTACTGGGAGTTATCCTATTTTCAAAAATTGTAATATAAATGTGATTATAATAGCAGAGGAGAGGAAATCTTAAAAGAAGTCTGGGGAGAAAGAAAGCTTAACTATAGATGGAAACAAAGAATAATATATTAAGTGGCTATCTTGTCAGCAATGCTGCAAACAAAAGAAGAATATATGAAATGCAAAGGTTAAAAGAAAAAAAAAATCAGGGAAATTGTCCTTAAGAGTAGAAAGCAAAATAAAGACTTTCTCAGACAAACAAAAACTGATGGAATTCATCATCATCAGACTTTCTTTCAATAAATGTTAAAAGGTTTTCCAGTGAAATGGAAATGATATAAGTAAGAGACTTGGTTTTACACAAAGAAAAGAAGTACAACCAAAAAGAATAAGTGGAATAAAATAAATAAAATAAAATAAAAATAAAATAAAATATATTTTTCTTTTCCCTAATTTATCTAAAATATAAATTGTTTAAAGCAATGTAAGTATCATGTGAATATAGCATATGGATAAGTGAAAGAAACTTATTAAAATCAGACTCCTTGTTCTGGAGGCAGCTTTAGCACTCCTATAAAAAGTGCTCACAGAGGACAACCTCTTAAAATGCTTTTGGGAGTTACAGTGTTTGAAAGACCTGACTTAATGTAGCATCAGCATATTATAGACACTGCCTGTACTGGATTGGGTGATATAGATTAATAAAAATACCAAAGATTCCTAACAGCAGTTTATGCAGACCTTATATAAGAACAGTGTTTGACATCAAATACTATTATTATTTGGATTGGGTGGGTTTTAAGGAGATAGATGACAGCATACAAATAAAATGCAGAGAATTGTGTACTCATTAACACAATCCATTTTAGAATATTTCACAAACCCCAAAAGAAATCTTATACACCTTGACTATCACCCCTACTATTATCAATTTTATTGAACCTTTCAAAGAACAAGGCTTTGTTTTCCTGTTTTCAATTAATTAATATTGCTCTAACATTAAAAACAATATCTTTCAAACCTTCTACATCCATACTAATTTTCTGTCTGGTTTATTATTACTGACGGAGAGTATTGAAGTCTCCAATTATAGTAATGAGAATTAGTTACACTGTGGTATATCCTTACTTTTAAACTTCATATTTAAAGGGTTTTTTTTGTAGACAACATATAATTGGGCCTTGTTCTCTATCCACTCTGATAATCTCTTTTAATTGCTGTATGTTTATCTATAATATTTAAGGATATCTTTGATATTGTTCAGTTGGTATCTACTATTTTAACCATTTCCTATCAATTAAATTTTTTGTTTAACTTTTTCCCCAATTTTCCTTCCTTCTCAGGGCTTAATTGAATATTGTATGTTTCAATTTTACCTATTTGCTTAATGTATCAATTATACTTTAAAGTAATCTGATCTTTAGAGTGATCATAGGTGGATAACCCTAAGCCCTCCTTCAAATAACACATACTGATTTCTGTGCAGTGCTAGTGTATTATAACAGAATATTTTTCTACTCTTCCATCACATTTGTCAGAATATGGTTATCAATCATTTCTCTTATCCATCGGCAGATGAATGGATAAAGAAGATGTGTCAGAGTATATATATAGAATAGAATATTGTTGCTGTTCTGTCGCTCAGTCATGTCTGATTCTTTGCAACCCCATGGACTGCAGGATGCCAGGCTTCCCTGTCCTTCAAACTCTCCCGGAGCTTGCTCTAACTCAAATCTATCAAGTCAGTGAGCCATCCAACCATTTCACCCTCTCTTGTCCCCTTCTCCACCTGCCTTTAATCTTTGCCAGCATAAGGGTCTTTTCCAGTCAGTCAGTTCTTCCCATCAGGTGGTCAAAATGTTGGAATTCAACTTCAGCATCAGTCCTTCCAATGAATATTCTGGGTTGATTTCTTTTAGGATTGACTGATTTGATCTATTTGCAGTCCAAGGAACTCTCAAGAGGTTTCTCCAATACCACAGTTCAAAACCATCAATTCGTAAAGGCTCAGGCTTCTTTATGGTCCAACTCTCACATCAATACATGACTACTGAAAAAACCATAGCCTTGACTAGATGGACCTTTGTCCTCAAAGTAATATCTATGCTTTTTTATATACTATATCTAGGTTTCTCATAGCGTTTCTTACAAGGAGCAAGCATATTTAATTTCACGGCTGCAGTCACCATCTGCAGTGATTTTTGAGCCCCAAAATATAAAGTCTGTCACTGTTTCCATTGTTTTCCCATCTATTTGTCATGAAGTGATGGGACCGGATGTCATGATTTTAGTTTTCTGAATGTTGAGTTTTAAGCCAACATTCTCCACTCTCCTCTTTCACTTTTATCAAGAGTCTCTTCAGTTCCTATTCGCTTTCTGCCATAAGAATGGTGTCATCTGAATATCTGAGGTTATTGATATTTCTCCCAGCAATCTTGACTTCAGTTTGTGCTTCATCCAGCCCAGCATCTCACATGATGTACTCTGCATACAAGTTAAATAAGCAGGGTGACAATATACAGCCTTGATGTACTCCTTT
Organism: Cervus canadensis; assembly: GCF_019320065.1. Lineage (NCBI taxonomy): Eukaryota > Metazoa > Chordata > Mammalia > Artiodactyla > Cervidae > Cervus > Cervus canadensis. The sequence goes on from NC_057393.1 coordinate 82,499,050, forward strand.
CCTAATTTGGAACCAGTCTGTTGTCTATGTCTGGTTTTAACTGTTGCTTATTGACTGCAAACAAGTTTCTCAGGAGGCAGGTAAGGTGGTCTGGTATTCCCATCTCTTGAAGAAATTTCCACAATTTGTAGTGATCCACACAGTCAAAGGCATCAGCGTAGTCAATGAAGCAGAAGTAGATGTTTTTCTGGAAATATTCTCTTGCTTTTTCTAAGATACAACAGATGTTGGCAACTTGACCTCTGGCTCCTCTGGCTTTTCTAAGTCCAGTTTGAACATCTAGAAGTTCTTGCTTCACATACTATTGAAGCCTCACTTGGAGAATTTTGAGCATTGCTTTGCTAGTGTGTGACATGAGTGCAATTGTGTGGTAGTTTGAACATTCTTTGGCATTGCCTTTGTTTGGGATTGGAATGAAAACTGACATTTTCCAGTCCTGTGGCCACTGCTGAGTTTTCCAAATTTGCTAGCATTTTGAGTGAAACACTTTCACAGCATCATCTTTTAGGATTTGAAAGAGCTAAGCTGGAATCCCATCACCTCCACTAGCTTTGTTTGTAGTGATGCTTTCTAAGCCCCACTTGACTTCACACTCCAGGATATTTGGCTCCAGGTGAGTGATCACATCATTGTGGTTATCTGGGTCATGAAGATCTTTTTTGGATAGTTCTTCTGTGTATTCTTGACACCTCTTCTTAATATCTTCTGCTTCTTTTAGGTCCATACCATTTCTATCCTTCATTGTGCCCATCTTTGCATAAAACGTTCCCTTGGTATCCTTAATCTTCTTGAAGAGGTCTCTAGTCTTTCCCATTCTATTGTTTTCCTCTATTTCTTTGCATCGATCACTGAGGAAGGCTTTCTTATCTCTCCTTGCTATTCTTCGGAACTCTGCATTCAAATGGGTATATCTTTCCTTTTCTCCTTTGCTTTCAGCTTCTCTTCTTTTCTCAGCTATTTGTATGGCCTCCTCAGAAAACCATTTTGCCTTTTTGTATTTCCTTTTCTTAGGGATGGTTTTGATCACAGTCTCCTATACAATGTTGCAAAACTCTGTCTATAGTTCTTAAGGCACTCTGTCTATCAGATCTAATCCCTTGAATCTATTTGTCAGCTCCACTGTGTAATCATAAGAGATTTTATTTAGGTCATACCTGAATGGTCTAGTGGTTTTCCTTACTTTCATCAGTTTCAGTCTGAATTTGGCAATAAGGAGCTCATGATCTGAGCCACTGTCAGCTCCTGGTCTTCTTTTTGCTGACTGTATAGAGCTTCTCCACCTTCAGCTGCAAAGAATGTAATCAATCTGATTTTGGTATTGACCATCTGGTGATGTCCATGCATAGAGTCATCTCTTGTGTTATTGGAAAAGGGTGTTTGCAATGACTACCATGTTCTCTTGGCAAAACTCTGTTAGCCTTTGCCCTGCTTCACTTCACTTTCACAAATTACCTGTTTTTCCAGGTATCTCTTGACCTCCTACCTTTGTGTTCCAGTCCCCTATGATGAAAAGGACATTTTTTTTTTGGTGTTAGTTCTAGAATTTCTTGTAGTCTTTTGAAAGTGAAAGTGAAAGTTGCTCAGTCATGTCCAACTCTTTGCGACCCTTGGACTATAGTCCATGGAACTCTCCAGGCCAGAATACTGGCGTGGGTAGCCTTTCCCTTCTCCAGGGGATCTTCCCAACTCAGGGATCAAACCCAGGTCTCCCACATGGCAGGCAGATTCTTTACCAACTGAGCTATCAGGCAGTCTTTTAGAGCTGTGCAAATTATGAAATATTTGCTAAATTGATTTTTTTTTTACTACAGTTCTTTTAATTATGCAATGATTTATGCTGGATAGCATTGAAATGACATTGTCTAACTCTAATTTTATGGATTTAAATTGTCTCATTTTAATGTGTGGATAAGTAGCAATTTAAATCTGAATTTCAAGTAAACTACATATCGAAAAAAACTATTTAGACTGAGCTTGCAAATTCCAACATGTGTCTAAAATGACATTCCAATAATTTCTTTCTTACTATGATGATACTGTGGATTCTGGAGATTGAAGTCATAATGCATAATGGTAAAAACCTTAGAAAACAGAAGGGAATAAATGTGTAACCTCATGATTTTTCATGTGGTTTTATAGAGCAAAAGAAGCTTTTTTGATGAAAAGAATTGAAATTGCTTCAGCTTTGAGGTGTCAAACTGAGGAAAGTTTTCTTACCTCTCTTTTTTTTTTTCTAAAAGTGTGAGTTTATATTAATTACTCCATGGATTTCCTTAATTACATCTCCAATGAGACATTCTGGTGTGTTTTTACAAATCCTGCTATTAACAGTCTTTATGTGGTCTACTCTGATCTTACTGATTACTGATAATCATAAAGTTATAATAAACATTATTGCTTTATTATTATTCTTTATTATTTCTTTCATTATTGCTTTAAAGCTGAAATCTAAGCACAGTAATAATTATGAAATAGATAAAGTTTAAGTTTGATCAGTGAATACTAAATGTCTCAATGAAGCAATAATATTGATCATAAGTAGAGCTGTCAATTATGGAAGTTATATATTTACTTTGTTCACAAATAGGAGAATGTCAAAATCATGCTAGAAAACAAGGACTTAAGCCTATAGTCTGATCTCTAAGTTGCTTATGCATTTTTCCTTGAAGACAAAATCCATGTTTTACAGCCACAAAATCCCTTCATCTATCAAATATTTTTCTGCCCCATAACTTTAAATTTTGTAATGTTTTGTATAATTTGTCTATGATAAATCATTGGGGAAAACTCTACTTAGCTTAAGATCTTTTGTAACTTTAGACTCACACAGATTCATCAATAAGCAATATATTTGAACTGCAATGCTCCATAGCTAATATAACACTTTATAAATACATAATATTTCTTTGTATAAAGTGTGAAACTGTGTATTCTGTTTGGAAGCATGCTTTTAGTTAAAAGAAAAACAAACAAACTTATGTGTTAACCTAGCCACTAACTAGCTACACGACCTTCAGCAAATCCCTTGATAAACATTATCATTCACTGCTAGATAAAAACAAATGTCTCTTCAAAATTTTTAACGATAAAGGGGGTTGTTCAAAAAGCTATAAGAACCTCTACATTTCTTTGGTTTTATAAGCACATTTGAAATCTTAGGTTAATAATAGGCAAAAAAGAGTGGAGAAATGGAAATAAAGACAATACAAAAACTTTGTATCCAAATTCTGCTTGTGTATTTCAGCTGCTGAATGACTTTTGGGTCAATTATAAAAACTCTGTAAAACTCAGTTTTCTCAAGTAAAAATAACATTAATACTGAAGTAATAGTTACAAGAATCTTTTATAGTTGATGAGAATTTGGCAAAACACCCCTATTCTCACTCTTGGCAGCCCGTTGGAATACTCCTCTATGTTGTTAGTTGTTAATACCTGCAACCTTGCTCTATTCTGCTCAAGGCAAACACTCCTCAAGTTCAGCCCTAGACTCTCTACTCTTTCCGTTCTTTCAGAGATTTCATTTACACTCACAGTTTCACAATTTATTCTAAATAGATGAAAACCTTAAATCCAACTGAATCCCTAAATCAGCGTGGGCATGAAGATATATGAATACAGATCCTAACTAAAAAAGATATCATGTAATTAGTGAAATAATCATAATGAAAAAGAATACCCTGAAGTTTTTCTTTTTTAAATTGGAGTATAGTTTATTAATAGTGTTGTATTAGTTTCAGATATACAGCAAAGTGATTCAGTTGTACATATACATGTATATATTCATTTCAATATATACCACCCTTATGACATCACCCTTATGGCAGAAAAGCAAAGAAGAATTAAAGAGCCTCTGATGAAAGTGAAAGAGGAGAGTGAGAAAGCTAGTAAAACTCAACATTCGGAAAACTAAGATCATGGCATCTGGTCCCATTACTTCATGGCAAATAGATGGGGAGACAATGGAAACAGTGACAGTCTTTATTTTGGGAGGCTCCAAAATCACTGAACATGGTGACTGCAGCCATGAAATTAAATGACTCTTGCTCCTTGGAAGAAAAACTATGACCGACATAGATAGCATAATAGAAAGCAGAGACATTATTTTGCCTACAAAGGTCCATCTAGTCAAAGTTATGCTTTTTCCAGTAGTCATGTGTTGATGTGAGAGTTGGACTTTCAAGAAAGCTGAGTGCAAAAGAATTGATCCTTTTGAACTGTGGTGTTGGAGAAGCCTCTTGAGAGTTCCTTGGGCTGCAAGGATATCAATCCAGTCCATCCTAAAGGAAATCAGTCCTGAATATTCACTGGAAGGACTGACACTGAAGCTGAAACTCCAGTATTTTGGCCACCTGAGAAAAGAACTGACTCCTTGGAAAAGACCCTGATGCTGGGAAAGACTGAAGGTGGGAGAAGGGGATGACAGAGGATGGGATGGTTGGAAGACATCATTAACTCAATGGACATGAGTTTAAGTAAGCTCTGGGAGTTCATGATGGACAGGGAAGCCTGGTGTGCTGCAGTCCATGGGGCCGAAAAGAATCGGACACAACTGAGTGATTGAACTTACTTACTTACTTATTCTTTTCAATTGCCGAGAGAAATATCAATAACTTCAGATATGCAGATGACACACCCTTATGGCAAAAAGCAAAGAAGAACTAAAGCGCCTCTTGATGAAAGTGAAAGGAGAGTGAGAAAGCTGGCTTAAAACTCAACATTCAGAAAACTAGGATCATGTAATCTGGTCCCATCACTTCATGACAAAGAGATGTGGAAACAATGGAACAGTGACAGACTTTATTTTTTGGTCTCGAAAATCACTGCACATGGTGAGTGTAGTCATGAAATTAAAAGACACTTGCACCTTGGAGGAAAAGCTATGACCAACCTAGACAGCATATTAAAAAAGCAGAGACATTACTTTGCCGACAAAGGTCCATCTAGTCAAAGTTTTGTTTTTTCCAGTAGTCATGTATTGATGTGAGAGTTGGACTATAAAGAAGGTTGAGTGCAAAAGAATTGATGTGGTGTTGGACAAAACCTCTTGAGAGTCCCTTGGACTGCAAGGAGATCAAATCAGTCCATCCTAAAGGAAATCAGCCCTGAATATTGACTGGAAGGACTGATGCTGAAGCTGGAACTCCAATACGTTGGCCACTTAATGTGAAGAACTGACTCCTTGGGAAAGAACCCGATGCTGGGAAAGATTGAAGGTAGGAGGACAAGGGGATGACAGAGGATGAGATGGTTGGATGTTATCACTGAATTGATGGACATGAGTTTGAGCAAGCTCCAGAAGTTGGTGATGGACAGGGCAGACCATGGGGTCGCAAAGAGTTGGACATGACTGAGTGACTGAAGTATAAGGGAAAAAATTTAACTATAAGGGAAAAAATTTAAGTATAAGGGGGAAAATTAACAAAAGGGGAAAAAAATAAGTATAAGGGAAACAAATTTCCCTATAGTTAATATAGTTAACCAATGTATTGTGGTTGGACAAAGTGCATGATGTGATTTCAATCTTGTTATATTTATTGAGACTTGTTTTGCAGCTTACCTGTGATGTATCCCAGGGAATGTTCCATGTGCACTTGAGAAGAATCTATCCTGTTTCCTGAGTCCTGTGCAGGGGTCTGCTCAAATGGAGTTCTCTATGCTCATCTTCTCCTGTGAGAACTCCAAAATTACAACTCACTGCTGAACAACCATTGACAGGAGAATGTTGGATCCCACCAAAAAAAGATACCTCATGTCCAAGGGCAAAGAAGAAGCCCCAGCAAGATGGTAGAAGGGGCGATATTACATTTAGAATCAAACCCCATATCCACCAGAGAGGCTCAGAGGGTTCAAACAAACCTTGTGTGAACCAGGACCAAGAGACCCCACAGAGACTGAGCCAGAACTGTGTTTGAGTGTCTCCTGCAGAGGTATGGGTGAGCAGTGGGATGCTGAAGGGGCAGGGGCTCTGGGTACAGTAGACCTGGGTATGGCATAAGCCCTCTTGGAGAAGGTTGCCATTAACTCCACCATAAAGTTGCCAGAACTCGCACAGGACTGGGGAAACAGACTCTTGGAAGGCACAAACAAAAGCTTGTGTGCACCAGGACCCAGAAGAAAGGAGCAGTGACCCATAAAAACTGACCCAGACTTGCCCATGAATGTCCAGGAGTCTCCAGCAGAGGTGTAGGTTGACAGTGGCTTGCTGCAGGGTTGGGGGCACTGAGTGTAATGGTGTGTGCATGGGACATTTTGAAGGAAGTTGCCATTATCTTTATTATCTCCACCATAGTTTGGCCTCAGCTCAAACAACAGGGGGGCAAGGACAGCCACACCCATCGACAGAAAATTGGATTAAAGATTTATTGAGCATGGCCCCACCCATCAGAACAAGACCCCCAGTTTTCCCTCAGTCTCTCCCATCAGGAAGCTACCATAAGCCTCCTATCCTTCTTCTTCAGAGGATAGCCAGAATGAAAACCACAATCACAGAGAACAAACCAATCTGATCACATGGATCACAGCTTTGTCTAACTCAGTGAAACTATGAGCCATGCCTTGTAGGGCCACCCAAGATGGACGGGACATGGTGCAGAGTTCTGACAAAACATGGTCCATTGGAGAAGGGAATGGCAAACCACTTCAGTTGTCTTGCCTTGAGAACTCCATGAAAAGCATGAAAAGGCAAAGAGATAGAACACTGAAAGATGAAATCCCCAGGCTGGTAGTTGCCCAATAAGCTACTGGAGAAGAGTGGAGAAACAACTCCAAAAAGAATGAAGACAGAGCCAAATCAAAAACAACACCCAGTTTTGGATGTGACTGGTGATGGAAGTTAAGTCCAATGCTGTAAAGAGCAATATTGCATAGGAACCTGGAATGTTAGGTCCATGAATCAAGGCAAACTGGAAGTGGTCAAACAGGAAATGGCAAGAGTGAACATCAATATTTTAAGAATCAGCAAACTCGAATGGACTGGAATGGGTGAATTTAACTCAGGTGACCATTATATCTACTACTGTGGGCAAGATCCCTTAGAAGAAATGGAGTAGACAATCACAGTCAACAAAAGAGTACAAAATGCAGTACTTGGATGCAATCTCAAAAATGACAAAATGATCTCTGTTCATTTCCAAGGCAAATCATTCAATATCACAGTAATCCAAGTCTATGCCCCGATCAGTAATGCTGAAGAAGCTAAAGTTGAATGGTTTTATGAAGACCTACAAGACCTTCTAGAACTAACATCCCAAAAAGATGTCCTTTTCATTATAGGGGACTGGAATGCAAAAGTAGGACGTCAAGAGATACCTGGAGTAACAGGCAAATTTGGCCTTGAAGTACAAAACAAAGCAGGTCAAAGACTAACAGAGTTTTGCCAAGGGAATGCACTGGTCATAGCAAACACAATCTTCCAACAACACAAGAGAAGACTCTACACATGGACATCACCAGATGATCAATACCAAAATTAGATTGATAATATTCTTTGCAGCCAAAGATGGAGAAACTATATTCAGTCAACAAAATCAAGACTAGGAGCTGACTGTGGCTCATATCATGAACTCCTTATTGCCAAATTCAGACTGAAATTGAAAAAAGTAGGGAAAGCCACTAGAACATTAAGATATGACCTAAATAAAATCTCTTATGATTATACAGTGGAAGTGACAAGTAGACTCAAGAGATTAGATCTGATAGAGTGCCTGAAGAACTATGGATGGAGGTTTGTGATAGGTTTGTGATGGAGGTTTGAAGGCAGTGATCAAGACCATCCCCAAGAAAAAGAAATGCAAAAAGGCAAAATGTTTGTCTGATGAGGCCTTACAAATGGCTGAAAAAAGAAGAGAAGTTAAAGACAAAGGAGAAAAGGAAAGAAATACCATTTGAATGCACAGTTCCAAAGAACAGCAAGGATAGATAAGAAAGCCTTCCTCAGTGGTCAATGCAAAGAAATTGAGGAAAACAATAGAATGGGATAGACTAGAGATATCTTCAAGAAAATTAGAGATACCAAGGGAACATTTCATGCAAAGATGAGTACAATAAAGGACAGAAATGGTACGGACCTAAAAGAAGCAGAAGATATTAAAAAGAGGTGCCAAGAATACACAGAAGAACTATCCAAAAAAGATCTTCATGACCCAGATAACCACAATGATGTGATCACTCACCTAGAGCCAGACATCCTGGAATGTGACATCAAGAGGGATTTAGGAAGCATCACAATGGGCATAATTAGTGGAGGTGATAGAATTCCAGTTGAGCTATTTCGAATCCCAAAAGATGATGCTGTTAATATACCAACAAATTTTGAAAACTCAGCAGTGGCCATGGGACTGGAAAAGGTCATTTTCATTCCAGTCCCAAAGAAAGGCAATGCCAAAGAATGCTCAAACTACTGCTCAATTACACTCATCTCACACGCTAGCAAAGTAATGCTCAAAATTCCCCAAGGCAGGCTTCAACAGTACATGAACAGTGAACTTCCAGATGTTCAAGATGGATTTAGAAAAAGCACAGAAAACAGAGATCAAATTGCCAACATCCATTGGATCATCGAAAAAGCAAGAGAGTTCCTGAAAAAACATCTACTTCTGCTTTATTGACTATACCAAAACCTTGACTGTGTGGATCACAACAAACTGTGGAAAATTCTGAAAGAGATGGGAGCACCAGATCACCTTACCTACCTCCTAAGAAATCTGTATGCAGGTCAGGAAGCAACAGTTAGAACTGGATGTGGATCAGCAGAGTGGTTCCAAATTGGGAAAGGAGTCTGTCAAGGCTGTATATTGTCACCCTACTTATTTAACTTATATGCAGAGTACATCATCTGAAATGCTGGACTGGATGAAGCACAAGCTGGAATGAAGATTGCTGGGAGAAATATCAATAACCTCAGATATGCAGATAACACCACCCTTATGGCAGAAAGTGAAGAAGAACTAAAGAGCCTCTTGATGAAAATGAAAGAGGAAAGTGAAAAAGTTGGCTTAAAACTCAGCATTTAGAAAACTAAGATCATGGCATCTTGTCCCATTCGTGGCAAACAGTTGGGGAAACAATGGAAATAGTGACAGCTACAGTCCATGGGGTTGCAAAGAGTCAGACACGACTGAGCAACTGAACTGAAAATATCTGTAAATTAGTTAATCATGGAGGAAATTAACCAGAAAGTAACTATAAGGGAAATTAACTAGAAAGTCATTATAAGGGAAAACAATTCTCATCAGAAGAAACACTAACATGCAGAACTAAATAATATGCTTCTAAACAGCAAATGGGTCAATGAAGAAATGAAAGAAAAAAATTAAAAAATACCTGGAGACAAATGAAAATACAATGATTTAGAATATATGCAACAAAAGCAGTACCAGGAAAGAAATTTACAATGATACAAACCTACTTCAGAAACAAACAAACAAAAATCTTAAACAACCTTACCTTATGACTAAAGAAACTTGGAAAAGAACAAACTAAACCCGAAGTTAGTAGGAGATAAATCATAAAGATCAGAGCTGAAATAAATGAAATAGAGACTAAAATACAGTAGGAAAAAATCATTGAAGCTCTATAAAGATAAACAAAATTGATAAAACTTTAACCAGACTCATCAGGATATAAGAAAGTGAAAGTGAAGTTGCTCAGCTGTGTCTGACTCTTTGTGAACCCATGGACTGTAGCCTACCATGCTCCTCCGTCCCTGGGATTTTCCAGGCAAGAGTACTGGAGTGGTTTGCCATTTCCTTCTCCAGAGGATCTTCCCCACCCAGGGATAGAACCTAGGTCTCCCACATTGTAGGCAGATGCTTTACCATCTGAGCCACCAGGGAAATAAGAAAGGGGCCCCAAATCAATAGAATCAAAAATGAAAAAGGTAAAGTTACAAACAAAAATGCTGAATTGCAAAGGATCACAAGAGAGTACCACAACCAACTATAAATCAAATAGTTTGACAACCCAGAAGGAATGGACAAATTCCCAGAAAAGTACAGTCTCCAAGATTTGTGGTATCAGATCAAGTGGGCTGAGGCTGGGTTGCAGGGAGGGAAGATTGGATGAAGGTGATCAAAAGGTATAAACTTTCAGTTATAAGATAAATAAGTACTAGGAATGTAATCTACAACATAAATATAATTAACTGTTGTATGTTATACATAAAAATTTTTAAGTGAGTAAATCCTAAGAGTTTTCATCAAAAGGATTTTTTTTTCCATTTCTTTAATTCTGTATCTGTATGAAATGATGGATGTTCACTAAACTTATTGTGGTAATCATTTCACAATGTATATAATTCAAATCACTATGATGTATACCTTAAATTTATACAGCATTGTATGTCAATTACATCTCAATAAAACTGGGGGGGGGGTGGGGAAGAAATATTCCTTATATACAACATCACTTGGCTTCCCAGGTGACACTAGCAGTAAAGAACCCATCTGACAATGCAGGAGACATAAGAGACACAGGTTCGATCCCTGGGTGGAAAGATCCCCTGGTGGCGGGCATGGCAACCCGCTACGGTATTATTCCCTAGAGATTCCCTTGGACAGAGGAGCCTGGCAGACTACAGTCGAGTTCAGTTCAGTTCAGTCACTCTTTTGTGTCCAACTCTTTGCAAACCCACGTACCTAGTGTACCATTATTACTGAGCCTGTGCTCTAGAACTTGAGAGCCACAACTCTTGAACGCATGTGCCACGACTCCTGAAGCCCACATGCCCTAGAGCCTGTGCTCTGCAACAAGAGAAGCCACTGCAATGAGAAGCCTGTGCACCCCAACTAGAGAGTAGCCTGCACTCACTACAAAAAGAGAAAAGCCTGTGTGGCAATGAAGACCCAGCATAGCCAAAAAAATAATTAATTAATTAATTTAAAAAAAAAAAGAATATGCACTCTAAAGTCAAGGTAGACCTCTCAGCCCAGAGGTTCATCTCAGATTTATAGATTGTTTAGCTTCTACCATCCAAACTTCAGTTCTTCCACTCTGATTTTGATAACCACAAACTTATGATACAATAAATTACACCTTATTTAAAGGCTTAATATTTTGATGCTGCAAATGTTTATATGACATTGAAAAATAATTTGAAATGTATTTTGATAATTACTTTGATTGTAATTATTCATATTATCTTTAATCTATATAAGTCAGAAAGCTTCTATACTAGTTTACGCAGCTACTGTAACAAATTGCCACAGACTGGATGGTTTAAAACAAGAGAAATGCATTCTCTCACCATTCTGAATAACTTAGGTTCAAAATCAAGGTATTAGAAAGACCACATGCCTTTTGGAAGCTCCAGGAAAAAATCTATACTATGCTTCTACCAGCTTCTGGTGACAGTCTGCTTTCCTTGACTTTCAGCCTCATAACTTCAAATTCTGCCTTTATAGTCACATGGCCTCCTCTTCTGTCTGCATTATCTCCTTTTGCTTCTCTCTTATGAGGACATGTGATTGCATTTATGGTTCACTTGAATAATCCAGGATAATCCATCCATCTCAAGATCTTAATCCTAATTGCATCTGCAAACACTCTTTTTCAAACAATGCCTCCATCTTCCACAATCATGACTTGATATCTTGACTTGCCCATTATTCAGCCTCTTATGGGGTCGTGAAGAGTCAGACAGAACTGAGTGGCTTCACTTTCACTTTTCACTTTCATGCATTGAATAAGGAAATGGCAACCCACTCCAGTGTTCTCGCCTGGAGAATCCCAGGGACGGAGGAGCCTGGTAGGCTGCTGTCTACGGGGTTGCACAGAGTCGGACACGACTGAAGTGCCTTAGCAGCAGCAGCATCCCTTCTACTTTCACTTCAGAAAAAAGATACTTCAGTGCTAATTACACTATTTTTCAAATTATGTGCATTACTGTATTGGATAGAATGCAGTAATGTCAAAATTTTTACTGATTGAAAAGATTGATGAGCTAAATTTTCTAGTCTAACACATAATTCTCCTGCTCTATTGGGACTCTGATATGTAATTTCCCACTTTAAATTTATTCCTGTTACATTTTGCCTAAACGTTGAAGTTTAATACATGAAGTTTAAATACATGAGAAGTACCATACTGTCTTGATGACTGTGGCTTTGTAGTAGAGTCTGAAGTCAGGCAGGTTGATTCCTCCAGTTCCATTCTTCTTTCTCAAGATTATTTTGGCTATTCGAGGTTTTTTGTATTTCCATACAAATTGTGAAATGATTTGTTCTAGTTCTGTGAAAAATACCCTTGGTAGCTTGATAGGGATTGCATTGAATCTATAGATTGCTTTAGGTAGTATAGTTTTTTGACAATATTGATTCTTCCAATCCATGAACACAATATATTTCTCCATCTGTTTGTGTCCTCTTTGATTTCTTTCATCAGTGTTTTATAGTTTTCTATGTATAGGTCTTTTGTTTCTTTAGGTAGCTACACTCCTAAGTATTTTATTCTTTTTGTTGCAATGGTGAATGGTATTGTTTCCTTAATTTCTCTTTCTGTTTTCTCATTGTTAGTGTACAGGAATGCAAGGGATTTCTGTGTGTTAATTTTATATCCTGCAACTTTACTATATTTGTTGATTAGCTCTAGTAATTTTCTGGTAGAGTCTTTAGGGTTTTCTATGTAGAGGATCATGTCATCTGCAAACAGTGAGAGTTTCACTTCTTCTTTTCCTATCTGGATTCCTTTTACTTCTTTTTCTGCTCTGATTGCTGTGGCCAAAACTTCCAAAACTATGTTGAATAGTAGTGGTGAGAGTGGGCACCCTTGTCTTGTTCCTGATTTTAGGGGAAATACTTTCAATTTTTCACCATTGAGGGTAATGCTTGCTGTGGGTTTGTCATATATAGCTTTTATTATGTTGAGCTATGTTCCTTCTATTCCTGCTTTCTGGAGAGTTTTAATCATAAATGGATGTTGAACTGTGTCAAAGGCTTTTTCTGCATCTATTGAGATAATCATATGGTTTTTATCTTTCAATTTGTTAATGTGGTGTATTACATTGATTGATTTTCGGATATTACAGAATCCTTGCATTCCTGGGATAAAGCACACTTGGTCATGATGTATGATTTTTTAAATATGTTGTTGGATTGTTTGCTAGAATTTTGTTAAGGATTTTTGCATCTATGTTCATCAGTGACATCGGCCTGTAGTTTTCTTTTTTGTGGCATCTTTGTCTGGTTTTGAAATTAGGGTGATGGTGGCCTCATAGAATGAGTTTGGAAGTTTACCTTGTTCTGCAATTTTCTGGAAGAGTTTGAGTAAGATAGGTGTTAGCTCTTCTCTAAATTCTTGGTAGAATTCAGCTGTGAAGCCATCTGGTCCTGGGCTTTTGTTTGCTGGGAGATTTCTGATTACAGTTTCGATTTCCTTGCTTGTGATGGGTCTGTTAAGATCTATTTCTTTCTGGTTCAGTTTTGGAAAGTTATACTTTTCTAAGAATTTGTTCATTTCTTCCAAGTTGTCCATTTTATTGGCATAGAGCTGCTGGTAGTAGTCTCTTATGATCCTTTGTATTTCAGTGTTGCCTGTTGTGATCTCTCCATTTTCATTTCTAATTTTGTTAATTTGGTTCTTCTCCCTTTGTTTCTTAATGAGTCTTGCTAATGGTTTGTCAATTTTGTTTTTTTTTTTTTTTTAAAAAAAACAGCTTTTAGCTTTGTTGATTTTTGCGATGGTCTCTTTAGTTTCTTTTGCATTTATTTCTGCCCTAATTTTTAAGATAGAAGACATACAGATGGCTAACAAACACATGAAAAGATGCTCAACATCACTCATTATCAGAGAAATGCAAATCAAAACCACAATGAGGTACCATTACACGCCAGTCAGGATGCTGCTATCCAAAAGTCTACAAGCAATAAATGCTGGAGAGGGTGTGGAGAAAAGGGAACCCTCTTATACTGTTGGTGGGAATGCAAATTAGTACAGCCTCTATGGAGAACAGTGTGGAGATTCCTTACAAAACTGGAAATAGAACTGCCATATGACCCAGAAATCCCACTTCTGGGCATATATACCAAGGAAACCAGATCTGAAAGAGACACGTGCACCCCAATGTTCATCGCAGCCAGGACATGGAAGCAACCTAGATGCCCATCAGCAGATGAATGGATAAGGAAGCTGTGGTACATATACACCATGGAATATTACTCAGCCATTAAAAAGAATTCATTTGAATCAGTTCTAATGAGATGGATGAAACTGGAGTCCATTATACAGAGTGAAGTAAGCCAGAAAGGTAAAGACCAATACAGTATACTAACGCATATACATGGAATTTAGAAATATGTTAACGATAACCCTATATGCAAAACAGAAAAAGAGACACAGATGTACAGAACAGAATTTTGGACTCTGTGGGAGAAGACGAGGGTAGGATGTTTTGAGAGAACAGCATCGAAACATGTATGTTATCAAGGGTGAAACAGATCACCAGCACAGGCTGGATGCATGAGACAAGTGCTCAGGGCTGGTGCACTGGGAAGTCCCAGAGGGATCGGGTGGGGAGGGAGGTGGGAAGGGGGATCGGGATGGGGAATACATGTAAATCCATGGCTGATTCATGTCTATATATGGCAAGAACCACTACAATATTGTAAAGTAATTAGCCTCCAGCTAATACAAATAAATGGGAAAAAAAGAATTAAAAAAATAAATACATGAGAAGGCTGTAATCACTTTTTTATTTTTCTGATTTCTTCCCCTCCAAACTCCTTTGCAGATGCTAGAGAATTCTCTCACCTCATTTTCAAAACTTCAAACACCCTGATAAGGATTTGTTTGTATAGGAAACATCTTATAATTGATGATATTTAATGCAGGTCAAATCCTGTTAAAAACAAACCCTATAACAGTCAGTTCAGTTCAGTCGCTCAGTCGTGTCTGACTCTGACACCCCATGAACCACGACACGCCAGGCCTCCCTGTCCATCACCAACTCCTGGATCCACCCAAACTCATGTCCATTGAGTCGATGATGCCATCCATCCATCTCATCTTCCGTTGTCCCCTTCTCCTCCACCCGTCAATCTTTCCCAGCATCAGGGTCTTTCCAATGAGTCACCTCTTCGCATCAAGTGGCCAAAGTATTGGAGTTTCAGCTTCAAAATCAGTCCTTCCAATGAACACCCAGGAATGATCGCCCTAGGATGGACTGGTTGGATCTCCTTGAACTCCAAGGGACTCTCAAGAGTCTTCTCCAACACCATAGTTCAAAGGCATCAATTCTTCTACGCTCAGCTTTCTTTATAGTCCAACTCTCACATCCATACATGACTACTGGAAAAACCATAGTCTTGACTAGATGGACCTTTCTTGACAAAGTAATGTCTCTGCTTTTTAATATGCTGTCTAGTTTGGTCATAACTTTCCTTCCAAGGAGTAAATGTCTTTTAATTTCATGGCTTCAGTCACTATCTGCAATGATTTTGGAGCCCAAAAAAATAAAGTCAGCCACTGTTTCCACTGTTTCCCCATCTATTTCCTATGAAGTGATGGGACCAGATTACATGATCCTAGTTTTCTGAATGTTGAGCTTTAAGCCAACTTTTTCACTTTCCTCTTTCACTTTCATCAAGAGGCTCTTTAGTTCTTCTTCACTCTCTGCCATAAGGGTGGTGTCATCTGCATCTCTGAGGTTATTGATATTTCTCCTGGCAATCTTGATTCCAGCTGTGTTTCCTCCAGCCCAGCATTTCTCATGATGTACTCTGCATATAAGTTAAATAAGCAGGGTGACAATATACAGCCTTGACGTACTCCTTTTCCTATTTGGAACCATTCTGTTGTTTCATGACCAGTTCTAACTGTTGCTTCCTGACCTGTATACAGGTTTCTGAAGAGGCAGGTCAGGGGGTCTGGTATTCCCATCTCCTTCAGTATTTTCCACAGTTTATTGTGATCCACACAGCCAAAGGCTTTGGTATAGTCAAACTATAACACTATATATATCTATACTATACAAACTATAACACTAAACATCTCTAATTAGTTCAAGGATAACCAAAAATTTGTTACTGAATTGCTTATTTCAAGTAGTTCCTGATATGACAAATACAGTACAACATAGAGAGTTTGGAAATAACTCTGTGCATATTTTATATAATTTAGTGATATTTGATGTAATTGATCCTTTCTTATCCCTTATCCCCAATTCAGTTTAACTCCCAGTTTCTATCTCATTTCATAAATATTTTTCTCAGATTTTGCTGCATTTGCCTAAAAGGCAAAAGATTCATTACCGTATTAAAAGGACTTTAAGCCTAAATTTGAAGAACAATGTTGCAAAGATGAATCATATTAGATAGCATTCCCACTTTCAAGGGGCCCCCTATTTGGTAGTTGATACTGTCATCCACCTCCACAGTTACATTATAAAGCAATCAAGGATAATTGATACAATAAATCTGAACAAAGTACAGAAGAATGAGTAACAAATTTTGACTGAAGAGACTGGAGAAGGCTTAAGAGAAGACATTCCATGTCTTCTTCATCTGTTAAATGCTTTTCATACTTCAATGTCTTTATCAAATATATCACATCCCTCTGAAACCTTCTCCAATGTCTTCAATGACAATTGATTGATAGTATTGTGGTACTCATTTTGCAAATAATTTTGCAAGTAACATATGCCAGTTAGTATTAACATATAATCAGTTTAGTTCAGTCACTCAGTCGTGTCTGACTGTTTGCGACCCCATGGAATGCAGCATGCCAGGCTTCCCTATCCATCACCAACTCCTGGAGCTTACTCAAACTCATGTCCATATAGTTAACATATAATGCATCTCATTAAACTTATTGTGGTGTATGCCTGTTTGTTTTGTTTGTCCTGAGATTTTAAAATCCTTGACAAAAAGAGATTATATATTATTTACATCCAAATTATATATGCTGGCATACTGCCACTTTTGGTAAGGAATTAATTTATTGAATAAATCACTAAAGAATACATGAGATTTTCACTTTTGCCTATAAAGTGTTAATAGCTGTAGGATTTCTAACTCACTGCTATGAACTACTAACTCAGAAAAAAATTATGCAGTAACTACTTAGAAAGGAAGTAAAGGATGTGATTTTTGCCATCATCCCAAGTTACTGCCTGCAGTAAGTTTCCATATCACAATGCAGAGAGCAAGAAACCATAGGAGTACAGGGGTATGTGGTAGTAGACTCCATGAACTGCGAAGATGGGGACCATTGTTCCAGAGGCAGAGGTGACCAGAGAAATGTTTGCAGGAATGAACACATATTTAGCCAATAAGAAAGGTAAGTTTAGAGAAGCTAAGTGACTAAGCCCAAGTAAAACTATTTATATTAAACAATTTCAAGTACACTATTTCATCAACTCTTTGAGTTAACAATCCTTTGGGTGGTCATTTCACAAACCAGGAAAAGAACATTCAGAGAGTATATAAGTTGCCCAAATATATGGTAATATTAGGCCAGAACAAGCACTTAAACTCAGATATTCTACTATCAAGTTTATCCTTTGATACTAAGGGCACTTTGACCTCTAATTTCTCTTCATATGACTAATCTTTAAATATTAGAAGACAAATTTCTGTCTCAGCTTCTCGAGATGAATATCCTCAATTGATTTTATCACATAACTTTTTTGACAACTACATCAAAATTCTGAATTTTATTAGGTTTTTGGCCGACTAATACTCCTAAGTGCATTTTACTTATTGACTCAAGGGAAGTGAATAAACTCAAATGTTCTACTGCATACGTATAGCATGAACTTGCTGAGTAGTGACAGTGTGTGAATAAGGCCTAATGGCAGTAATTAATTATTAATATTAACTCAATCTGAGATAACTCTGTTGCCTAACTCCTGAAAATATCCACTGTAACCTTCAACAGCATTACAGGTAGACAACAAAGTCTATAATATGGAAGTAATAATCCTATTTCCTCTGAGAAGAAACAACTAGTTTTTGATGTTCATCTTTTATTTATTTTATTGACATATAGTTGATCACAATGTTGTGTTAGTGTCTGATGTACAGCAAAGTGTTTCAGTTTTATTAATATATATTTATATATATGACCTTGTTTATTCATTCTATATTAAATAGTCTGCATCTGCTAATCCCAAATCCCAATCCAGCCTTCCCCCATCACTCCTCTCATTGACAACCACGTCTGTTCTCTATATCTGTGAGTTTGTTTTTGTTTCATTGGTAAGTTCATTTGTGTCATACTTTAGATTCCACATATAAGTGATATATGGTATTTGTCTTCCTCTTTCTCACTTACTTAACTTAGTATGATCATCTCTAGGTCCATCCATGTTGCTGCAAATGACATTATTTAAACCTTTTTATGGTTAAGCAGTATTCCTTTGAATAGATGTATGACAGCTTCTTTATCCATTCATCTGTTGATGGACATTTATGTTGCTTCCATGTTTTGGCTATTGTAAATAGTGCTGCAGGGAACATAGGGGTGTCTTCATTGTTTTGAATTATAGTTTTGTCCAGTGATATTCATTTCCAGATAACACATAGACTGAAATATGTGCAGAGAGTGTGTGAAAATGTGAGGACAAGTTTCATTGTAGGGATTATTGAAAAAGAATTGAGCTGTTTAAACTGATAAAGGAAAAGTCTGAGGAACACTAAATGATGATATTAAATATTTTAAAGTGTTTCTATGAAAGAAGTATCAAGTTTATTTTGTGTAGTTCCCTCAGTTAAATGTACACTTAGAAGTGCCAAAGAGAGAATTTGGGATCAATATGAAGGATAGCTTCCTAACAAAGAAGTAAAAAATTAGTTCCCATTTTGTTCCTGGAAACATCCAGACAGAGCTGTGTGATTTTTCAGAAATGTACTGTAGCAGACCATTTCTTTTCTTCACTCTCACCAAAGCTTCCTTAAGATAGTCTGAAACATCAGAGATACCACTTGCTCACATGTGAGCCACAGTCACAGAGCTTCTTTGAGCTTCGTTTTCTCTGTTTCCAATATGCCTAGTTTCTTACTCCTGGCTCCATCTCCTTTTTTAAGTAAAAAGACTCCTGTCTTTTAGATTTGTTACTGATATTTGGATTCTCAGATCTGATATGTTGTTCAGAGTTAGTCCCACTCAATCTTTCCTCTCTGAAAACCCCTTAGTAACATGTGATGCAGTTTAAGGAGAAAATATAAAAAATGGGGTTGTATTAAAGAGTCCAGTATGACAGATTGCTTTATATAACCTGCAAAGTCCCCACTTAGTCTAGGTTTCCATCATTCTATAGTTAATATCCCCTAAATTTTAATCAATGTGGCTTCCTTCTTAAAAGAGATTAATAATTTAATTGAAAAAACTATACTTATATACTTATACACCTTAAAATAATGATTTAGGTTATGGTGTTTGCAATTTAAAATTTCAATAAGGATATTTATAAATTCACTTTGTCTTTTCTCAATACAATATCTCCAATGAACATCATTGACTTGATTTCTGTTGTTAGTCAATTAAATATAAAGTGGTGTCTAGAATATCTCTGGCTCCTGAAGAAGTATTTTTCCTTAACTTGCTCTCCTTATCCTTTTCTCCCTTCTCCATTCCCTTCTTACCCTACCTACTTAGATTTGTTTCTTTTCCACACTAATCCTTTATTGTATGTCATCTTCCTATAAATCAAGGTCTCCAACCTCTGGGATCTAATGCTTGATGATCTGAGGTATAACTGATGTAATAGTAATAGAAATAAAGTGCACAATAAATGTAATGTACTTGAACCATTGCAAAACCATCCTCCCCACCATCCCCAGTCCATGGAAAAATTGTCTTCCGTGAAACTAGTCCCTGATGCCAAAAAAGTTGAGAACCATTGCTATAAATGATGGGAACTTTCATTTTCTCTGAGATTAATAAATAGCACAGTCTTTATTATCTCTTTATAGTAGAAGATTTTTCTGTAGATCTATTGACCTCAATCCAAGTTTTTCATAAGATTTAGCAAATTTATTGGGAACTTCATTCTCCACTAATGTAATAAAGTAAATAATAGCATGCTATTTTTTAATGGTGTTTTAACACTTATGTAAACATTTTCTTCTAAATTTTTCAAAAATATAATTCATAAAATTTTTCTGATATCATTTCTTTCAATATTTCCAGGGCTTCTTGATCCAGTTGGGTCAAAGGTTTTACATGGTGGTAAATTAATGAGTTTACTCAAGTTCTTTGTAACTAAAGAGGGAAGAATTACTGTCTATAAATGCTTTCTCTGGGTTATTTTTTAAGTATTTAATACAAGATTTTAATTCATGCAAACCTTTGAATGATATAGAATCTTTGCATATATATTTTTGTTAAGGATGGCAAATCAGAAAAGATAAATCATAAAAAGTTTTCAAAATCCTAAGATTCAGTGATTTTTCTGATGAGGACAATAATAAAAAAAGAAAAATAAATAAATAAAATTTATAATTAGTAAGCTCAGATTACATTGCTACAGGTATTACCTACAAGTTATAATTCTTAAAGTTGTTTTGATTCTGCTCTGAGTTTTGTGTTATCATGTAGGGTAGAAGTAAACTTTTTACTCTTTGATCTGTATTTAAAGCTATTCTACAGCTGAGATTAATCAACTATTTAACTTCTATTTTTGAGCTAAGGAGAGTCACTGAATAATTTTGTTATCCCATTGGTGGAGGTGGTTTCGTTGCTAAGTTGTGTCTGACTCTTGGGACCCCATGGATTGTAGCCTGCCAGGCTCCTCTGTCCATGGGATTCTCCAAGCAAGAATACCAAAGTGGGCTGCCATTTCCTTCTCCAGGGGATCTTCCCATCCCAGGGATTGAACCCATGTCTCCTGCATTGCAGGCAGATTCTTTACCAACTGAGCTATGAAGGAAGCCCTTGTTATCCCATTAGTCCTCAATAAATGGATACTCTGGGAGTTTTTCCTAATACCCATACCACCCATATTTTCATATAAAATATTGGTTCTGAAAATCTTCATTGACGACCTAAGATGGCTCACTGACTATAGTTCTACCGATAAGAGTCCCACATTGTGTGTGTGTGTGTGTGTGTGTGTGTGTGTGTGTGTGTGTGTGTGTGAATTAAGCCTATAATGCACTGTTTATGATTTTTAAGCTTCAGTTTCTGAAGTATAGAATTGGAAGTTGGAGAAAATTGCAAAGGTATCTGGAATCCTAGGGTGTCTTTTTATAGGATTTTCATACTTAATTCAATAACAATATTTCAGATCCTTGATTTTATTGTTTTTTTCTAGAATCAATATGACATTTTTGTTGTTGCACTCATATGTCCAAACTGATAACATAGATCACAGCCTTGTCTAACTCAATAAAACTATAGTCATGCCATATAGGGCCACCCAAGATGAACAGGTCGCAATGGAGAAATATGACAAAACGTGGTCCACTGGAGAAGGGAATGGCAAACCACTTCAGTATTCTTGGTTGTAAACCCCATGAAGAGTATGAGAAGGTAAAAAGATATGACACTGAAAGACGAACTCCCCAGGTTGGTAGGTTCCCAATATACTACTGGAGAACAGAGGAGAAATACCACCAGAAAGAATGAAGAGATGGAGCCAAAGCAAGAACAACAAACAGTTATGCATGTGACTGATGATGGAAGTAAAGACCGATGTTGAAAGAACAATATTGCATAGGAACCTGGAATGTTAAGTCCATTAATCCAGGTAAATTGAAAGTGGTCAAACAAAAGATGGGAAGAGTGAATGAACATCGACATTTTAAGAATCAGTGAACAAACATGGACCAGAATGGGTGAATTTAATTCAAATAATCATTATATCCACTAATGTGAGCAAGCATCCATTAGAAGAAATGGAGTAGCCCTCATAGTCAGCAAGAGTCAGAAATGCAGCACTTGGATGCAATCTCAAAAATGACAGGATGATCTCTGTTTGTTTCCAAGGCAAACCATTCAGTATCATAGTAATCCAAGTCTATGTCCCAAAAACTAATGCTGAAGACTGGAGTTGAACGATTCTATGAAGACCTATAAGACTTTCTGGAACTAACATCAAAAAAAAAAAAAAAAAAAGATGTCTTTTCATCATGAGGGCTGGAATGCAAAAGTAGGAAGTCAAGAGATACCTGGAATAACAGGCAATTTGACTTGGAGTACAAAATGAAGCAGGGAAAAGGCTAACAGAATTTTGCCAAGATAACACACTAGTAATAGCAAATACCCACCTCCAGCATCACAAGAAGTTACTTTACACATGGACATCACCAGATGATCAATACTGAAATCAGACTGATTATATCCTCTGCACCCGAAAGTGGAGAAGCTCTATACAGTCAGTAAAAATGAGACCTGAAGCTGATTGTGGCTCAGATCATGGAATCCTTAGTGTCAAATTTAGACTTAAATTGAAGAAAGTAGGGAAAACCACTAGACCATTCAGATATGATCTAAGAAGGAGGAGCCAAGATGGCGGAGGAGTAGGACGGGGAGACCACTTTCTCTCCTACAAATTCATCAAAAGAATAACTGAATGCAGAGCATACCTCACAAAACAACTTCTGATCGCTAGCTGAGGTCATCAGGCGCCCAGAAAAGCAGCCCATTGTCTTCGAAAGGAGGTAGGACAAAATATAAAAGATAAAAAGTGAGACAAAAGAGCTAAGGACGGAGACCCGTCCCGGGAAGGGAGTCTTAGGCGGCCTTGCTTGGGCTAGGGTCCGGGCCTGAGGGCCCTGAGGACAATCGGAGGGAGCTTCTGTGAGGTGCCAACTTGAACTGTGGGAGACCAAAAGAGAGAAAATTAACCGGCCGGAACACACTGCCGGCCGTTCGCAGAACAAAGGGACGGAGAAAGTCCCAAGAAGAGGTCGCAGGCTGCGGACCCGCCCAGCCCCGCCGGAGGCAGGAGGCAGGGGGGAGGGGAAGGTCGCGGCGAGACACAGGGCGCAGGCACCCGACCGGCGCGGGCGGGGACTGGGGCTGGGGACGCAGAGGGCGGAAGGCGCGCGCACCCGACTGGCGCCAGCGGAAACTGAGACTGGGTCCGCGGAAGGGAGTGAGTGCGCCACACCTGGGGATAGTGCGCCCACCAAGCCCCTCGCTGCCTGGACCGCTCTGACGGGGAAGGCACAGAGAGCAGGCGCAGCTTTTCCTTCCGCGCTTTTGTGTAACACCCGAGGGCTGGAACCTAGCGCAGCGCGGCCGCGCTCCATATAGAACAGCCGGGAGCCTGAGCAGCGCAAACAGAGAAAGCAGCGTCAGCCCCTCCGGCAGCGCCAGCCCGCCCCCGCAGGGCCAGCCCCTCCCCGCAGCGTCAGCCCCGCCCCGCAGCGCCAGCCCATCCCCGCAGCGCCAGCCCATCCCCGCAGCGTCAGCCCCTCCCAGCAGCGCAACGGAACTAGCTAACTGAATAAGAGTCCACCTCCGCCTGCCTGTGTCAGGGCGGAAATGAGGCTCTGAAGAGACCGGCAAACAGAAGCCAAATAAACAAAGGGAACCGCTTCAGAAGGGACTGGTGCAACAGATTAAAATCCCTCTAGAAAACACCGACTTCACTGGAAGGGCCCTGTAGATATCGAGAAGTGTAAGCTGGAACGAGGAGCTATCTGAAACTGAGCCGAACCCACACTGACCGCAGCAGCTCCAGAGAAACTCCTAGATATATTTTTACTTTTTTTTTTCTAAGTAAGAAAAAAAAAAAATTTTTTTTTCTTTTTATATTTTTTCTTTTTTATTTTTTCTCTTTTATTTTCCTTTAAAATTCCCTATTACTCCCCCATTACTCCTTAACTTTCATTTACATAGATTTTTACGATTTTTTTAATTAGGGGAAAAAAAAATTTTTTTTTTTTTTCTTTCTTTCTTTCTTTCTTTTTCCTTTTTTTTGTTTTTTTTTTCTTTTTTTTCTTTTTTCTTCTTTTTTTTCTTTCCGTTTTCTCTTTTATTTTCTATTTTTCTTTTTCTCTTATTTCTTTTAAAGCCCTCTAGTACTCCTCTACTACTCTTCATTTTCATTTTCACTACACAGATATGATCTAAACCAAATCCTTTATAATTGTACAGTGGAAGTGACAAATAGATCTAAGGGACTAGATCTGATAGAATGCCTGAAGAACTATGAATGGAGGTTCATAACAATGTACATGAGGGGAAAAGAAATGCAAAAAGGCTTTTCTGAGGAGGCCTTACAAATAGTTAAGAAAAGAGGAGAAGTGAAAGGCAAAGGAGAAAAGGAAAGATACACCCATCTGAATGCAGAGTCCCAAAGAATAGTAAGGAGAGAAAAGAAATCCTTTTCAAGCGAACAATGCAAAGAAATAGAGGAAAACAATAGAATGACAAAAACTAGAGATCTCTTCAAGAAAATTAGAGATGCCAAAGGAATATTTCATGCAAAAATGAGCACAATAAAGGCCAGAAATGGTATGGAATTAATAGAAGAGGAAGATATTAAAAGAGGTGGCACGAATACACAAAAGAACTATACGAAAAAGATCTTCATGACCCAGATAACCACGATGGTGTGATCACTTACTTAGAGCCAGACATTCTGGAGTGTGAAGTAAAGCGGACTTTAGGAAGCATCATTCAAAAAAAGCTAGCGGAGGTGGTGGAATTCCAGCTGTGCTACTTCAAATCCTAAAAGATGATGCTGTGAAAGTGCTGCACTCAGTATGCCAGCAAATTTGGAAAACTCAGCAGTGGCCACAGGACTGGGAAAGGTCAGTTTTCATTCCAATCCCAAAGAAAGGCAATGTCAAAGAATGTTCATACTACTGCACAATTGCACTCATCTCACATGCTAGCAAAGTAATGCTCAAAATTCTCCAAGCTAGGCTTTAACAGTATATGAACCAAGAACTTCCAGATGTTCAAGATGGATTTAGAAAAGGCAGAGGTACCAGAGATCAAATTGCCAACATCTGTTGGACCATAGAAAAAGCAAGAGAGTTCCAGAAAAACATCTACTTCTGCTTCACTGAATATGCTAAAGCCTTTGACTGTGTGGATAACAACAAACTGTGGAAAATTCTTAAAGATATGGGAATACCAGACCACCTTAACTGCCTCCTGAGAAATCTGTATGCAGGTCAAGAAGCAACAGTTAGAATGGGACATGGAACAACAGAC
The DNA here is from genome assembly GCF_019320065.1 of Cervus canadensis. NCBI lineage: Eukaryota > Metazoa > Chordata > Mammalia > Artiodactyla > Cervidae > Cervus > Cervus canadensis. The sequence continues at coordinate 82,524,154 of NC_057393.1, forward strand.
TGGTTCCAAACTGGGAAAGGAGCATGTCAAATCTGTATACTGCCCCACAGCTTATTTAACTTATATGCAGAATACATCATGCAAAATGCCAGGCTGGATGAAGCACAAACTGGAATCAAGATTGCTGGGAGAAAATATCAATAACCTCAGATATGCAGATGACACCACCCTTATGGCAGAAAACAAAGAGGAACTAAAGAGCCTCTTAATCAAAGTGAAAAAGGAGAATGAAAAAACTGGCTTAAAACTCAACATTCGAAAAACTAAGATCATGGTATCTGGCCCCATCACTTCATTGCAAAATAGATGGGGAAACAATGAAAACTGTGACAGAGTTTATTTTCTTGGGCTCCAAAATCACTGCAGATTGTGACTGTATCCATGAAATTAAAAGACGCTTGCTCTTTGAAAGAAAAGCTGTTACCAACCTAGACAGCTTCTTAAAAAGTAGAGACATTACATTGCCAACAAAGGTCCATCTAGTCAAAGCTATGGTTTTTCTAGTAGTCATGTATGAGAGAGCTGGGCCATAGAGAAGGCTGAGCACTGAAGAATTGATGCTTTTGAACTGTGTTGGAGGAGTCTCTTGAGAATCCCTTGGACTGCAAGGAAATCCAACCAGTCCATCCTAAAGGAAATCAGTCCTGAATATTCATTGGAAGGACTGATGCTGAAGCTGAAGCTCCAATACTTTGGCCACATGACGCAAAGAACTGACTTATTGGAAAAGACCCTGATGTTGGGAAAGACTGAAAGTTTGAGAAGAAGGGAACAACAGAGGATCAGATGGTTGGATGGCATCACCAACATGATGGACTTGAGTTTGAGCAAGCTTTGGGATTTGATGATGAACAGGGAAGCTGGCATGCTGCAGTCCATGTGGTCACAAAGGGTTGGACTCTACTGAGCAACTGAACTGAACTGAACTCACGTGCCATCATTGTTTTTAAATATATAATTATTTTAGAATACTGACATAATAAAAGCAATCAACATTGAGGATTAGGAACAACATCACTGCCTCTACACTTTATAAAGTAGAAATGTTCTAGAGCAGGGATTGAAAAACTTTCTGTTAAGCTTTGTAAATAAATACTTTTTGCTTTGTGGCAAAGAAGGTCTCTGTCACAGCAATTCAACTCTGCTGTTTTATTGCAAGAGTCATAGACAAGCAAATGAATGGTGGGAGATATGTTCCAATAGCATTTTACTTACTTAAAATGGGCAGGGGGCTGTGTTTTGTTCACAGGCCATATTTGCCAACCCCTGTCCTAGGGCACAGACCTCTAATCACAGGTTTCATTGTGTCATTATCTTTTAGACAGGAAACACACAGCATCAATTAATCAGAAAGCAGATTAAGTGGAGTACAGTTCAGATTTTTCTACTGCATTTAGTATCAAGACACAGAGCTTCATTCACTCTACCAGAAAAATGTGACCTTGATGTTTAATAGTGTCAGTGTAAGTAAGATGCTGATTCATAACTTGCTCATTTTCCAGTCTGAAATATTTGACCCTTATTTTTGCTTTGGCTCATAGCCTAATGCAATTAAACAGATGCTTCACAAAGTTGTTTTGTATTTAAATTTTATTTTTTAAAACATAGGTTTTTAAAAAATAAAACAAAGAGTTTAACTTTCTTTAGGCATATGGGGTGAAGTTTAAGAAATGACCCTTCAAAACATTTGCGAGAAGGAAGCTTGGCTACCACGCAGCATCGATTTTATGATGTATCAGTCATCACTTCATTAGAGATGGTGCTTAATCTTTAGGATGTGAGTCATCTCATACTCATAGCCTCCAGAAATTTATCATAGAGACACATGATATAGGAAGCCATTAGCTGAGGAACAGCAACTTTAAAATGATGCATATGTGCTATTGCCAGCTCGTATATTGTACCGCTTTGGCAGAACGCTATCACATTTCCGGTGCCCTCTGTATTGAAAAACATTTCCATGCTGATGGAACCGTTATCTAACTGAGATGTTTCCTGGGATCTAAGTTAGCCTTCAACAATCCATTCTGATGCTCAAGTTTTCTCTCTTTCAACATACAGCTTGAAACTCCCACCTTACCTTACAGATCATATTCCTACAAAAGTTGACCACATTAAGATCTGAATTTAAACTAAAAGGCTGAAATTTTCAGAATTTAGGGTTGCTTTTATAAGGGCAAAACTCTAGACTCATTGGGGTATTTATTCAACAAATATGTACTCATTGCCAGCTATGTAGCACCATCTTTTCACATGCTGAGGGGTCAATACAATGTCCCTGACCTCACAATGCATAGTAACATATGTGTATCTGTGTGTGAGAAATAAACATGTAAATCAATGATGACAGCAACATTACAATATTACAGCGTAACATCATGTGGTAAACAGGTAAACAGTGAGAGTGCAGACATTAAATCATCATCCTGACCTGGAGCAGTGCAGAGAGATATAGGTTTGAGAACTCACAAAGGAAATGAAATAGACTGAGCTTTAAAGATAAGAAGGATCTGGGGACTTCCCTGGTGGTCTAGTGGTTGAGACACAACCCTTCCACTGCAGGGGGCATGGGTCCGATCCCCGGTTGGAGAACTAGGATTCCACAGGTTGCAGGACCCACACCCCCAGGCCACCCAAAAAAAGAAAGATGAGGAAGATGGAGCAACAAAATACAAAGGAACTACATGGGACGAAAAACAGTTGCATGCATGGGCAGTTAGGGCAAATTCTGGACAAAAGATACAAACAGACCAGAAAACCCAACTGCCACTTCTAAAGAGTTTAGAGCAAAAGCAGGGTACTGCACATGCCCCCTGCACACAACACCACCTAAGGGGTGGGCAAATCACCTAAGCCATCCCTCCAGCCCCAACCCTTGACAAACCCCTACCCTCACCCCACATAAGGAACAAGCTCAATCCCTGCTCAAGGAGCAAAAAAACAAGGGAACCCGTTGTTTGTTCTCCCTCCCTCCTACTGCATCAGGAACCCCAATAAAGCCTTGACTGGAAAATAAATAAGTAAAGATGACGAGGAATTTAAAGAGAAAATAGTATTTTAGAAAGAGGAGCAACATGCACAAAGGCTTAGAGGTGTGACATAGCATGCTGCTATTTCATATAGAAATGAAAAATAACTAGTATCAGTGAGCTCAGAGTAAAGGTAAAGAACAAACAAGAAATAAAGCTGGAAAATTGAACAGGGCTTAGAGTTAATGGGCTAATAACTTTTTGGCTAGAAGTAATAGCGAACTTTGAAAACTTGAGGCAGGTTCATGCGGTTAGCTTGGCAATTTATACTGATTACTAAATTATATCCAAATAAATGTGTTGGAGGCAGAACTTACCAGAGAGGATTCTGGATTGGAGATTTGGGTTTTGGGAGTCATCTGTATATACATGATTTCTGAAAACATTGACTTAAAGAGTAAATACATAAATGAAAAATACACATAGAGCAAGAAATGAAATTTTAAGGAACACATCCCTCTAGATTGGACAAAGGAAATAGGTGAGCATTGACTACAAGAAAAAAAAAGAAAAAAGAAAACCAGGAAAGAACATTTCTAGAATGTGGTCATAACTAACAGTTACATAAAAGATGTTAATGTGAAAAGATGACCCAAAATGAACCATTACTTTGTCAAGACAGTTATATGAAATGAGAAGCATGAATGTTAATCTGTTGAGAGATGGATTGGGGTAAGAAAACATACACAATAATTTTAAGCTACCCTACTTAAACTTTCTAAATCAATGCAATTCATCATATTAAAACATGAATGAAGAAAAAAACATATGACCTTTTCAATAGATATAGAAAAATCATTTGACAAAAATTCAGCATGCATTCTTGATAAAACAAACAAAACAACTGCTCAGTTCAGTTCAGTTCAATTCAGTAGCTCAGTCATGTCCAACTCTTTGCAAACCCACGAACCACAGCACGCCAGGCTTCCCTGTCCATCAGCAACTCCTGGAGTCCACCCAAACCCATGTCCATTGTGTCGGTGATGCCACCCAACCATCTCATCCTCTGTCATCCCCTTCTCCTCCTGCTCCCAATCTTTCCCAGCATCAGGGTCTTTTCAAATGAGTCAGCCCTTCACATGAGGTGGCCAAAGGATTGGAGTTTCAGCTTCAACATCAGTCTTTCCAATGAACACCCAGGACTGATCTCCTTTAGGATGGACTGGTTGGATCTCCTTGCAGTCCAAGGGACTCTCAAGAGTCTTCTCCAACACCACAGTTCAAAAGCATCAATTCTTCTGTGCTCAGCTTTCTTTATCGTCCAACTCTCACATCCATACACGACTACTGGAAAAACCATAGCCTTTACTAGATGGACCTTTGTTGACAAAGTAATGTCTCTGCTTTTTAGTATGCTGCCTAGGTTGGTCATAACTTTCCTTCCAAGGAGCAAGCGTCTTTTAATTTCATGCATCAGGAATAGAAGTAAACTTTCTAACATGATGAAAGGTATCTACAAAACACTTTAGATTTAGAAATATACTTATGGAGAGACTAAAATTTTTCTATTGAGTTTGGGAGCAAGAGAAAGATGTTTTCTCTCAAAAGCCCTATCTTACATTGTACTGGAAGTTCTTGTCAATGTGCCAGTAAAAGGATCCAGTGCTCATTGGCAAAAATGTTGATTCCAGAATTGCAGTAGGAAAAAGATGTTCCTGGAATGTAGTGTATGTTGTAAAGTAAGGAAGTGTCCAAAAATCAGAGAGATAGAGACAGAGACTTATAGAAGAACAGAGACAGAGAGAAACAAATAGTCACCATTTATATACACCCCAGTAATAATGGCCACAGACAGGATCCACCAATGAACAGTAAAGTCCGATTTTGAGCTATATCTGTACTAATGCAATAAAATCACTGTGGTGATGTTGCACCAAACAATAAGGTCAAATAATCCATTGAAAATACATTTCAAAATCTATTTAGAAATAGCTATTAGATAGCCAGGACATGGAAGCAACCTAGAGGCCCATCAGCAGATGAATGGATAAGGAAGCTATGGTACATATACACAATGGAATATTACTCAGCCATTAAAAAGAATACATTTGAATCAGTTCTAATGAGATGGATAAAACTGGAGCCCATTATACAGAGTGAAGTAAGCCAGAAAGATAAACACCAATACAGTATACTAACGCCTATATATGGAATTTAGAAAGATGGTAATGATAACCCTATAACAAGACAGAAAAAGAGACACAGATGTATAGAACAGGCTTTTCGACTCTATGGGAGAAGGTGAGGGTGGGATGATCTGAGAGAACAGCATCAAAACATGTATATTATCAAGTGTGAAACAGATCGCCAGTTCAGGTTGGATGCATGAGACAAGTGTTCGGGGCTGGTGCACTGGGATGACCCAGAGGGAGGGGATGGGGAGGGAGGTGGGAGGGGGGTTCAGGACGGGGAACACATGTAAATCCATGGCTGATTCATGTCAATGTATGGCAAAAACCACTACAATATTGTAAAGTAATTAGCCTCCAACTAATAAAAATAAATGAAAAAAAAAATTTTTTAAGCAAAAAAAAAAAAAAAGAAATACCTATTAGAACATCTATTAGAAACAGAAGGAAAATGGACAATTCAGAATTACTTTATACATATATGACAAATATTGGGTTTAAAGTTTGAAATTTGCATGGATTAAATGACTAATTTCATGATCATTTCATTTCAAACTTGATTTTACATAAGTAAAATCTATAAAGAGTCATATAAAAATTAGTTACTTCTAATACACTGAGAAAGTCTATCTGGTTCATTCATTGACTAGAAATAATGATTAAGTATTATTAAACAAGTGAAATGACCTTAAATGACACCATCCTCTATTTCTGTGCCCACACTCCCTTCCTCTAACCCTATGCATCTTCCTGCATTCCTTATTTGGTGAACAATAATGCCACCTACTGAGACATTCCAGACAGAAATCTTGACTCATTTCTGTCTTCCTGAGTTCATTCCCTATGTTGCCAAGTTTTGTGAATTCTCATTAAACAAATCACAGATTTCTATCCATGCTCCTAAATCTTCAGTTTGAGATTTTGCTTCTTTACTGGTTTATAACAAACACCTCATAACTTATGCTTCTGATTCCTCTCTTCACGCCACTCAATTGTCAAAGTGATCTTTCAAAGATACTAATCTGAATGTTCCACTCCCTTGCTTGAAAACTTCATTCATGAAGACTCCTTAGAGGTCACCCTTCCATAGCACTTCTATTCATACTGCCAGCCCTATTTGCAATTCCCTGAAGGTCACATTTTCCTAAAATGGCCTCTGTACCTGCTCCTCTCCAAGGAGACCTTGCAACACCCTCTCCCCACTGCCAGTGGCTGTCAAAATCCAGCGTTCCTTCAAAGTTCTGCTTTACTATTAGCTCCTCTCAAGTCCTCTCTTGGGATCCATCAGTCAAGAATTGGCACCCCATTTACTGAACCCGGTCCACTCACTCCTACCATATCAACTTCTCACACTGTTTTATAACTGCTTGCTTATTTGTCTGCTCCCCCTCCAGACTGTGAAATCTTCTAAAATAATCCATACTTGTTATTATGTTTAATCAACTGAATCTAAACTGTGCCTGTCTTAATACCCTTTTAACAATTTATGGAGAGTTTAAAATTTATAAGGCATGTTGTGAGTAAATCTGTTTGTCACCACTCCAAATCTTTTACTTTAATTTGCAATATTGGAATGATTTAAAATAACAATCTTATCATTAATATGGTTGCAATTATCTTTAATAATCAAGATTTTCTTATAGACCCCAAGTTAAAATAGACAAGTTTTTTAATGGATTATTTTCTCACCATTGGCCTCTAAGAAAGTTACTGTTGGACGTTATCCCAAGTGAAGAGTGTTATCTTGGTTCTACTAATTAAAGCGCTTATGCAACACCTACTTAAATTACATTAAACTTTATTCACCTTAAGTACTAAGCTTACAACTTTTTCATTTAGCAATATGCTCCAAAGGTCTAGGGGAATATTCTCTTTTTTAAAATCTGGAGGATTGAAGAAAGGGATTTACATCCACAGACTAAAGACCTTGTAAAAGATGCACCATGAATCTTAAGTGCATTCTTCCATTGAAATCCCAAGCTTCTTACTCTCTTGAGCTCCCCACTCTACTGTTCCAGTTCTGAGTAGGCTCTGTATCGCACAGATGCAGTCTATCAGGATCTCCCATCGTGCATTCCTGGACGACTTCTAGCCTGTCACCCTTCTAACTTCCCTCTCAGTGCTGCTTTGAGATCCTGTTTGGTGCTCATGCTGGCTCATGCAGGCACGGCTTGGAAGTTCAGAGAGATTTGTGTCCTACAGGATAAACATTTAACCAATAGAAAAGGGTGGTTGGTAGATAAAGGGGGTTAGTAGATCAGTTCCTGTTTGCCTTCCCAAGCAATGGTCCTGAGCTGTGTTGTGCCCTAGTACCAGTAGTCAATTACCCTAGAAGTGGCCAGTTCTATGATTCATCTTTGTGTTGACTCTTTCTCCTTCGCTGTCTCTGTCCCCTCACCCCTTACTTCTGCTTCCTGGATTGGGCTTTCCACTACAGTTACTAAACCCTCTGCCCCCACACGTGCTTTCTGGGAAACCCAGGCTTAGACAGCTTGTCTAGGAAATATTTTATCTCTCAATGTGTCTGTTCTCTGGGCTAACATAAATGTTAATAAAATGTTAAGTATCAGCAAAAATCTCTAACAAGGGGTCATTTCTTCTCTTGCCTGGCATTCCAAAATCTGAATTTACTTTCCATCCCTGATTCAAAAGAAGTAGACCATTATTTTGCACGCTGTTTTCATTGGCGTTTAACACTATTCTATGAAGCTCAGTTTCAAAGATCTGGCCAAGACCTATTCTTCTTTCTCCTTCTGATAGGACTTCTAGACATGGCCCACATCTCTAAAATTCTGCATTGATATAGAATTTAATTCCACATAAATACAGTTCAGTTTGGCATTGTTTTTGTTGTTAATATTGTTGATGTTATTGCTATTTCTAAATGCGAGATACTTTGTCAGTACGAGATGTGGATTGCAACAGTGAATCAGGGACTCTTCCTCTGCTTTCAGTAAGTTCTCAATACAGAGCAGGGGGCGGTAGTATATACAACTCCACAAGCAGGCAGACATGCTGTAACAGGGACCTGAAAAGGGAGCCTAAAGGAACGGAGAAAGTGTGGGGCTTCTTCACTCAAAGTGACTAGAGAAATCAGAGAGAATTTCAAGGGTGGGAGGGACTGTTAAACGTTTTCCTGCATGTACCCAGGAAGGCTATAGTTAATAAATATTGAACAATGATCTGCATGTTGCAAAAGTCAGCTGAACTTCTGACATGACCTTAACTCCCAAGGAGCCCCTATACAGCACAAATGAAATGTTTCTTGAAGTCCAAGACAATTTCTTAGGTATCTTTGTAACCTCAACAGAAAAAAACAGCATGTGTTGTCTTCTGCATGCTAACAGGATGTTAATTGTTTATTAGGTAGAATCATGCATAAGCAGTAACAGAAGCATACACAGTAGCCTCTCCCCTCAATGTCAATCTCCCCATGGCAACCTGCAGCCCAACACTCCTGCTTCTTGCCACCCTACCTGTCAGCCATAATTCTCAGGTTTAGTCCTGCAAGGTTTGAATACCAGCTGTGCTTGGTGCAAACCAAAAGAGAAAGCAAAAACTTTTCATGCTACTCAGTAAGACTCAAAGGAGGTGTTAAGTAAATGTTAGACACTCTTTCTGGATTTATTTCCCCCTCTGTAAAAAAAACAAACAAACTGGTATTTGTTTGAAGATTAGAGCCATGTCATGCTGATTTCAAAAGCTAGGCTGGGAAGATTATTTGGATAACATATAACACAACTCAACTCTGATCCTTAATATTTAAAATGTCTTTAATATACAGGGTTGTCAACATTTCCCTAATCATATCTTGCAATTTTCTAATTTTGCTTCTGTGTAGAACTTTGGAAAATATAAGCTTATTTATTTTTTATTTTTTGCTTTTCTTATTCACAATATGTTCATTGTTGTTGGCTAACTTAGTGTTCTTACTAAATTTGTTCTTCCGTTGTGTTAATTCTTTTATTCTCTTAGGTACTAGGTAGCTATGAATAGTCTGAATAGTCTATGTACAGTCTTGATATTGGGAGTAAAATACCCTTATAATCCTCAGTATCCTCTCCTAAAGGATCAGTGAGGGATGTTTGAGGCCACTAGTCTTAAAAAGAAGATCAAACAATGATAAGAGGCATTTAAAAATTATCGTACATTATATTGTACTAAATATCCCATTTTCCTCTTTGCACTGACCTTCACTGGAAGGGGGGGGGTCATGGAAGCGGGGTTTCAAGAACCATTTTGACTTGCTTCAGCCAGTGACCTGTGAGAGCAATGGTGTCGTTTCTGGACAGAAGTGTCTGATGACTCAGAACGTCCCTTTATTCTCCATCTTGGTCACTGGCGATGTTCCAGGTAAAGGATGATTTGTCAGTTTGGGTCCCAGAAAAAAGACGATGCAGGGCAGAACAGAAATCAAACTTTGATGAAGCATGATTCAAAAATAAATCTTTGTTTTCATAAGCTATGGAGATTTTGAGGTCACTTATTATTACAAAATAATCAAGTCAATTCTGAAATATATTTGTCTTACCAGGTGAGGTAGATAGACAGAATGGTCTCCAGAGATGTCGATCCCAAAAATGTTCCCTAATTTCTGGAACCTGTGAATGTGTTACCTTACTCAGAAAAAGGGACTTTGTAGATGTAACTAAAGCAATGAACCTTAAAAGAGTGAGGTTTTCTAAATATTCCAGTTCAGTTCAGTTCAGTCGCTCAGTCATGTCCGACTCTTTCCAACCCCATGAACCGCAGCAAGCTGGGACTCCCTGTCCATCACCAGCTCCCAGAGTCCATCCAAATTCATGTACAATGAGTCGGTGATGCCATCCAACTATCTCATCTTTTGTTGTCCCCTTCTCCTCTGGCATTGAATCTTTCCCAGCATCAGGGTCTTTTCAAATGAGTCAATCTTTGCATCAGGTGGCCAAAGTATTGGAGTTTCAACTTCAACATCAGTCCTTCCAATGAACACCCAGGGACTGATCTCCTTTAGATGGACTGGTTGGATCTCCCCCCATCTCAGTCCAAAGGACTCTCAAAGAGTCTTCTCCAACACCACAGTTCAAAAAAAAAAAAAGATCAATTCTTCAGTGCTCAGCTTTCTTGATAGTCCAACTCTCACATCCATACATGAACACTGGAAAAACCATAGCCTTGACTAGATGGACCTTTCTTAACAAAGTAATGTCTCTGCTTTTTAGTATGCTATCTAGCTTGGTCATAACTTTCCTTCCAAGAGTATAGTGTTTTAATTTTCATGGCTGCAATAACCATCTGCAGTGATTTTGGAACCCCCAAAAATAAAAGTCTGACACTGTTTCCACTGTCTCCCCATCTATTTGCCATGAAAGTGATGGGACCAGATGCCATGATCTTAGTTTTCTGAATGTTGAGCTTTAAGCCAACTTTTTCACTCTCCTCTTTCACTTTCATCAAGAGGCTCTTTAGTTCTTCTTCACTTTCTGCCCATAAGGGTGGTGTCATCTGCATATCTTAGGTTATTCATATTTCGCCTGGCAATCTTGATTCCAGCTGTGCTTCCTCCACCCAGCGTCTCTCATTGATTACTCTGCATATAAGTTAAATAAGCAGGGTGACAATATACAGCCTTGACGTACTCTTTTCCTGTTTGGAAACAGTCTGTTGTTCCATGTCCAGTTCTAACTGTTTGCTTCTCTGACCTGCATACAGATTTCTCAAGAGGCAGGTCAGGTAATCTGGTATGCCCATCTCTTTCAGAATTTTCCACAGTTTGTGGTGATCCACACAGTCAAAGGCTTTAGCATAGTCAATAAAGCAGAAATAGATGGTTTTCTGGAACTCTCTTGCTTTTTCGATGATCCAGCGGATGTTGGCAATTTGATCTCTGGTTCCTCTGCCTTTTCTAAAACCAGCTTGAACCCCTGAAGTTCACGGTTCACATATTGCTGCAGCCTGGCTTGGAGAATTTTGAGCATTACTTTACTAGTGTGTGAAATGAGTGCATTCTTTGGCATTGCCTTTCTTTGGGATTGGAATGATAACTGACCTTTTCCAGTCCTGTGGTCACTGCTGAGTTTTCCAAATTTGCTGGCATATTGAATGCAGACTTTCACAGCATCATCTTTTAGGATTTGAAAGATTTCAACTGGAATTCCATCACCTCCATTAGCTTTGTTCGTAGTGATACTTTCTAAGGCCCACTTGACTTCACATTCCAGGATGTCTGACTCTAGGTGAGTGATCACAACATCATGATTATCTGGGTCATGAAGATCTTTTTTGTACAGTTCTTCTGTGTATTCTTGCCACCTCTTCTTAATATCTTCTGCTTCTGTTAGGTCCCTACCTTTTCTGCCCTTTATTGAGGCCATCTTTGAATGAAATGTTCCCTTGGTATCTCTAGTTTTCTTGAAGCGATCTCTAGTCTTTCCCATCCTATTATTTTCCTCTATTTCTTTGCATTGATCACTGAAGAAGGCTTTCTTATCTCTCCTTACTAGTCCTTGGAACTCTACATTCAAATGGGTATATATTTCCTTTTCTCCTTTGCTTTTGGCTTCTTGTCTTTTCACAGCTATTTTTAAGGCTTCCTCAGACTGCCATTTTGCTTTTTTGCATTTCTTTTTCTTGGGGATGGTCTTGATCCTTGTCTCCTGTAAAATGTCATGAACCTCCATCCATAGTTCATCAGGTACTCTGTCTATCAGATCTAGTCCCTTGAATCTATTTCTCACTTCCACGGTATAATCATAAGGGATTTGATTTAGGTCATACCTGAATTGTCTAGTGGGCCTTTAGCACCATGAGCCTTTAAAAATAGAAGTTCTCTGACTTGAGGTAAGTGCAGCTGAAGATGAAGTCAGAGAGATGACTTAAGGAGTGAGATGGACTCCAATGGGGCTTCCCTGGTGGCTTGGCAGTAAAGAATTCACCTGCCAATGCAGGACACATGGGTTCCACCCCTGGGTAGGAAAGATTCCTTGGAAGAGGAAATGGCAATCCATTCCAGTATTTTTGCTTGGGAAATCCCATGGACAGATGAGTCTGGTAGGCTATAGACCATGAAGTCACAAAGAGTTGAACACGACTTAGTGACAAAACAACAAGGACTCCATTGAGCAAATGCTGATTTGAAGATAGAGATTGAGGGGTAGGGGAGTTGCAACTAGGGTCTCAGGTGGTCTGAAGGGGCTGAGAGAGCCTTCCAATGTCAGTCAGCAAGAAAAAGGGAACCCTAGTTCCATGACCACAAATAACTAAGCTTAGTAACAACCTGAGTAAGTTTATGAATGGATTTATTCTTAGAGCCTCAAGGAAGAATGCATACATCATGAAAAGTTGAGATGTAGGTCTTGTGATATTCAAAGCAAAGAGACTAGATGAGCCACATTGGACCCAGCATTCTAATCTACAGAATTATGAGATAATAAATTTGCGTCTTATTTTACATCTGCATTTGTGTTCATTTATATGACAGTGATAGATAATGAATACATTAATTTTGTGATTTAAGTAGTAATATGCATTGACTCATATTTTTCTAATATGATTAAATGATGTAATGCAATGGTTGTTGAACCTGGTAGAAAAAAACAAAGGCTAATAACAGGCTAATAATTTCATCCCTCACTTTCTGGCCACTACACCTATGGCAAATTGTGTATGTATAAGAATTTCCTAACCTACAAAAGAAAACTTGATTTGTTTACTTCACAAAGTTGATGGATTTTTTTTAAGTAAACATACATAATCTAGTCCTTGATATATTAGGTTGATGAAAAAATAATTGTGGTTTTGCATTGTTGAATTTTGTCATTTGATATTGGAATACACTCTTAAATAAATGTGGTTATGTTATACATCATTTTATTGTGCATTTCTTGCTTTATGTTTTTTTTCTAATGAATGATTACTTACTGTTTTTTATATGTATGTTAGGCTAGGGAAATGACGTTAGACAAAAACAAATTTGATCAATTTTCTTATTTGAGTTCAAAATGGGTCATAAAGCAGTGGGAAGAGCTTGCAACATCAATAATACATTTGGTCCAGGAACTGCGGTGGGTCAAGGAGTTTTGCAAAGGAAATGAGAGCCTTGAAGATGAGGAGCATCGTGGCTGGCCATAGGAAGTTGACAAAGACCAGTTGAGAGACATCATCAAAGATGATCCTCTTACAACTGCAGAAGTTGATGAAGAACCCAACGTTGACCATTCTATGGTCTTTTGGCATTTGAAGCAAATTGGAAAGGTGAAAAATTTCGATAAATGGGTGCCACATGAGCTAACCAAAATTAAAAAAAAAGAATTGTCATTTTGAAATATTGTCTTCTCTTATTCTAGGCAATAGTAGTGAACCATTTCTTGATGAGATTGTGATACACGATGAAAAGTGGATTTTATACAACAACCTGGAAAGATCAGCTCAGTGGCTAGGCCGGAAAGAAGCTCCGAAACACTTCCCAAAGCCAAACTTGCACTAAAGAAAAGGGTGATGGTCACTGTTTGGTGGTCTGCTGCCCATCTGATCCACTACACCTTTCTGAATCCCGGTGGAATCATTACATCTAAGAAGTATGTTCAGCAAATCAATGAGATGCACCAAAAACTGCAATGCCTGCAGCCAGCTTTGGTCAACAGAAAGGGCCCGATTCTTCACAACAACGCCCGACAGAATGTTCATTGAACAGATTGGGCTACAAAGTTGATCTCTTGCCAACCGACAAGCAACTGGACACCTTTTTGCAGGAAAAATGCTTCTACAACCAGCAGGAGGCAGGAAATGCTTTCCAAGAGTTTGTCTAATCCCAAAGCACAGATTTTTATGCTACAGAATAAACAAACATATTTCTCACTGGCAAAAAATGTGTTGATTGAAATGGTTTCTATTTTGATTAATAAAGATATGTTTGTAGCCAATGGGAATTTGTCGTATGACCCAGGGAACTCAAACCAAGGCTCGGTAACAACCTAGAGGGGTGGGAATGGGAGAGAGTAGGGAGGGAAGTCCAAGAGGAAGGGGACACATGTATACCTATGGCTGATTCATGTTGATGTTTGGCAGAAACCAATACGGTATTATAAAGCAATTATCTTTCAATTAAAAATAAATTTCTTTTTAAAAGATGCGTTTGAGCCTAGCTATAGTGATTTAAAATTCAGGGTCTGAAACAGCTATTACTTTTGCACTAACCTAGTACAATAAGTGATCAGTTATTGATAGTTAAATAAATGAAAAAATTAATCAGTAAATAAATGAAAATTATCTATCTTGCCAAATGACCCGACTTATAGAAATATTTTTTGCTCTAGCAAGATTGAGCAATTCTTTATCCCAGTCAGTGTCTGTCTTTGATATTTATAACAAACCTGCTCAACAGAAAGAGAACACTGCAGTTTTTAAAGTAGGAAAGAATTTCTTAAGAATTAAGAATCTGAATTTATCTGTTAGCTTTATAAAATTCACCTTATCATGAAACTAATAGTGATTTCAACATTTGTCATGCCTTCAGGAAATGTTTACAAATGAGACTGTATCACCATTTTAACCATGCCAGGTTAGCCTTTTAATTGCAAATATTTGCCAATATTCTGAAGGAATACAATGAATAGAAATGCTAAAGTTTACCTTTCACTGGATTGCAGTTTCTTACTTAAAATTCATCCTTTCCCTCAACTAGCAATTATTTAGCACCTAGTATTTACTCGGTCTTATTGTAGGTATTAGGGTCTGCAAAAAATAAAACATGTTCCTTGCCCCAGTAAAGATTATGTTTTAATTAGGGAGCCAAACATTTACACAACTACTAATGTTTCCTTTGTTAGAACAGTGCTCTATAGCACAAAGGAGAAGGAAAATGAACTTGGTTAAGAGAATAAGGAAAATCTTGCAGAAGGGTAGAAATTAGATGTAACTCTTGTATTTGCACTGCTACTCATTTGCATTTGCCAACTCGAAAGTGTCGTCTTATATAATATAAATGTTAGACGGCTGACAATATATGACTTTGTGTCATGATATCTCCTCCTTATATCTGGGCTGGGAATAATTTTCTCTAGGAAGTTAGATAGTAAATATTTTAGACTTTGCAGCTGCGTGGTCTCTGTCACAACTACTCAACTTTGCAGTCCCAGGGAAAGAGAAGCTACAATGTATAAACAATAACATGTAAACAATTGGATGTGGCTATGTTCAAATAAAACTTTATTTATAAAAACTGGTAGCTAGTCACATTTTGTCTGCAAGCTGCAGATTACCAACCACTGTCTTAGGTAAATAATATACACATAAAAATAATTGACAAGTAATATTCCTTTGTGCCAGGGCACATGAAGATACATGGAAAGAAAATGAATTGTTCAAGCCTTCAAAAATTTACTAATATACAATATTCATGTTAAAGGAATTCTACAAAGATTTAAGTTTATGATTTTAGCCTCAGAGTCTAAGTAACCAAGTTGAAAAAGATTGAGGGCAGGAGGAGAAGGGGACGACAGAGGATGAAATGGTCGGATGTCATCACCGACTCAATGGATGTGGGTTTGGGTGAGCTACAGAACTAAACTGAACCAAATTGAATTAGGAAACCATACTTAATCTGGTTTAATCTAATTTTGATATATTGCTTCAGATATTAACTAACATATTAGGGATTGTGGGCTTGTTTGTCTAGTTCAATGAATCTACACCTGTTCTAGAGACTTCAGTTTCTCTTGGTTGCAGGAAAAAAATCATACTCTCTTATTCAGTCATTAAACCCCAGATAAGCAAGTCAGGCACAGTTTTAGATAAGATTGTGTTTCTAGATTAGAAGCAAATCGGGGATGAGAGAAAGATTCAAGTGGAAATTTCATTTTTATGGGTAGTCAGATTTGGTAAAGGAAGGAAAAGTTGGCCTGAGAGAGACAGAGGAAGGCTGGAGAGGCAGGTCACCAGTCAGTAAGGTGTGGAGGCCTAGAGCGCCAGGATCCAGCAGGCTCCAGGTTAAACTTTACGTGCCGGGGAACATTTCAGTGTATAATACTAACACTATCTTTTTTTTTTTTTTAATTGAAGTATAATTGCTTTACAGTGTTGTGCTAGTCTCTGCTGTACAGGGAAGTGAATCAGCTATGTGTGCACATGTATCTTCTCCCTCTTGGACGCCCCCCCCCCCTCCCCAGCCCACTCCTCTAGGTCATCACAGAGCACCCAGTTGGGCTCCCTGTGCAATACAGCAGCTTCCCACTAGTTTTCTGTTCTACACTTGGTAGTGTATGTCAATCCCAGCCTCCCAATTTGTCCCACCCTCCCTTTCCCCCCTCCACCCTGTGTCCATATCATGTATTAACACATACATGTGGAATCCAGAAAAAATGGCATAGATAAACCTATTTCCAGGACAGGAAGAGACACTAACACTATCCTAAGGTTATGATTCCATGCCTATAATTTAATGACTATCATAGGGATGGGGTTAGTAAAGGAGTTAATAGATGTGAGGAACTTGAAAAGCAGGGTAGTTGTCTAGGCTTCAAATCTGAGAATCAGGGCACTGAGGAATACAAAGAATTTAATGAAAAAGAAAGCAAGCTAAATATGAAGAGAACACAGAGACTGGTCTTATCAGTGTAGAAGCTTCACAGTTGGAAACACTGAGAAATAAGATGAAAAATAGGACACATTGAAGTTGCAAGACATTTGCAAGAAGAACCTCGATTTAAAAACGTTATAGACACACAGTGAAGTACTTCAGCAGAAAAGTGACATGTTGCTTGAGAGATACTTATTTGGTGTCATAATTAGAGATGGGTTGTGGTGTAGCAAAATCTTCCTGAAATCCAGTCAGCTGGTTTGCTGAGTGGAATGAAAATGAATCTGGATTTAGAAGATGTCAGTGGGAACAGTGAGAAATTTTTAATTTTTGACATAGTGAGAAAAGGAGAGAGATGTGTCACAGAGAGCTCCTAGGTTCTGAGTGAAAGTAATTGGAAAAATGGTAATATCTTTAGAAAAGACAAGGAAATTGAGGGGCAAATCTAATTTGGAGCGTAGAAGGCAGATTCACCTAAAAAGATGTCTAGAGGAAGAACTTTTTTATTAACTTTCAATCCGGTGCAAATGTGCAAGAGACTTTTTTTTAATAGAAAAGTAACCTTGGTGGTGGGCTGGGGGTGGGGGTGGGGGGGAAGCACTGACTTTCCAAGCAGCCTCTCTATCCAACATCAAGAGCATTTGGTTACAAAAGGTGATTTGGTAATACATGGCTGGTGCTCAGGCTTGACAAACCCACCTCACACAGACTGCTGTTAGAAGGGTGTGAACCAAATACTGCTTCGGGGGACAGGAAATGCTGGGGTGGGGTGGGGGAGTGCTGTGCAGCCAAATCTCAGCGTGAACTTACTCAGATCTTCCAGCTGTCCAGATGCAACAAGCTGTATCATTTGTTATCTGAGTAAATATTTAAATAAACATTTGTATCTCAGTGTTTTCATCATGGTATACAATTCATAATTGTTTAATGTCCACTATTAAAGGGAGCATGGTGATTAATTTTTTAATTTTATGTGTGTGTGTGTGTATATATATATATATATATATATATATATATAGTTGGATGTGCTGAATCTTCGTTGCAGTGCACAAGCTACTCTCTAGTTGTGGTGCACAGGCTTCTAATTATGGTGGCTTCTCTATTAAAGAGCTGGGACTCTAGGCACATGGGTTTCAGTAGTTGCAGCTTGTAGGCTCTAGAGCTCAGGGTTAGTACTTACAGAGCTCAGGCTTAGTTGCGCCATTGTTCAGTCACTCAGTCACATCCAACTCTTTGCAACCCTTTGGATTACAGCATGCTAGGCTTCCCTGCCCTTTACTATCTCCTGGAGTTTGCTCAAAGTCATGTCCATTGAGTTGGTGATGCCATTCAAACATCACATCTTCTGCCACTCCCTTCTCCTCCCGCCTTCAATCTTTCCCAGGATCAGGGTTTTTTCCAATGAGTCAGCTCTCTGCATCAGGTGTCCACTGGAGCTTCACCTTCAGCATCAGTCCTTCCAATGAATATTCCAGACTGATTTCCTTTAGGATTGACTGGTTTGATCTCTTTGCTGTCCAAGGGACATTCAAGAGTCTTTTCCAGCACCACAATTCAAAAGCATCAATTCTTAGGCGCTCAGACTTCTTTATGGTCCAACTCTCATATCTGTACATGACTACTGGAAAAATTATACCTTTGACTATACAGACTTTTGTTGGCAAAGTGACACCTCTGCTTTTTCATATACTGTCTAGGTTTGTCATAGCTTTTCTTCCAAGGATCAAGCGTCTTTTAATTTCATTTCTGCAGTCACTGTCCACAGTGATTTTGGAGCCCAAGAAAATAAAATCTGCCACTGTTTCCACTTTTTCCCCATCTATTTGCCATGAAATGATGGGACCAGTTACCATGATCTTATTTTTTTGAATGTTGAGTTTTAAGACAGCTTTTTAACTCTCCTCTTTCACCTTCTTCAAGATGCTCTTTAGCTCCTCTTTGCTTTCTGCCATTACAATGGTATCATCTGCATGTGGAATTTTCTCAGATCAGGAAACAAACCCACGTCCACTGCATTGACAGGTGGATTCTTAACCACTGGACCACGAGGGAAGTCCAGTTATTAATTTTATGCATACTTATTAAGAAAAATTACATAAAAATGTAAAGGCCCCATGTATAGATTAAGGCATAAGAAAGGACATTTTCTAAGGTGTGAAGGCTAGAATCATACATTTGGGTAACCATGGAATTTGCAACTATAGAAGTGGGTGAATTCTTTAAGTTGTAGAGAGAGGAGCAGAGGAGTGGGGACTGAACACTGGAAATGGTTTCACTGAAGCGTTCCCTAAGTGAAACCTGTATACAAGGGAAATCATAAGAGGAAGTTCTGATACAAAGAACAAAAATTACCGGCGGGGGTGGCGGGGGGGGGGGGGGGGGCAATTGAAATGTACTGAATGAAGTCTGTAAAGCTTAAATAAGATTACATGATTATTACCTATAAAAGTGAACTGTTTTTTCACTGAAAATTATTTTCTAACGATTTTAATTATTTGAGCAACATTTAGTGAAACAGAGTTAGAAAGCAACTACACACATCTCTAGGTGTCTTACTATCCTGGTACCATAAACTTTTTGAGGCACTAATAAATTTTCTGAATGATACTCTTAAAATCTTTATTAATAGGATTAAGTGGGTGAAAGGAATATTTTCTTTTTTTTTTTTTTTATTATTATTTTTTTTTTCCAGTGGGTTTTGTCATACATTGATATGAATCAGCCATGGATTTACATGTATTCCCAATCCCGATCCCCCCTCCCACCTCCCTCTCCACCCGATTCCTTTGGGTCTTCCCAGTGCACCAGGCCGGAGCACTTGTCTCATGCATCCCACCTGGGCTGGTGATCTGTTTCACCATAGATAGTATACATGCTGTTCTTTTGAAATATCCCACCCTCACCTTCTCCCACAGAGTTCAAAAGTCTGTTCTGTATTTCTGTGTCTCTTTTTCTGTTTTG
The DNA here is from genome assembly GCF_019320065.1 of Cervus canadensis. Classification (NCBI taxonomy): domain Eukaryota; kingdom Metazoa; phylum Chordata; class Mammalia; order Artiodactyla; family Cervidae; genus Cervus; species Cervus canadensis. Next base: position 82,543,827 of record NC_057393.1, read on the forward strand.
CATATAGGGTTATCGTTACCATCTTTCTAAATTCCATATATATGTGTTAGTATGCTGTAATGTTCTTTATCTTTCTGGCTTACTTCACTCTGTATAATGGGCTCCAGTTTCATCCATCTCATTAGAACTGATTCAAATGAATTCTTTTTAATGGCTGAGTAATATTCCATGGTGTATATGTACCACAGCTTCCTTATCCATTCATCTGCTGATGGGCATCTAGGTTGCTTCCATGTCCTGGCTATTATAAACAGTGCTGCGATGAACATTGGGGTGCACGTGTCTCTTTCAGATTTGGTTTCCTCAGTGTGTATGCCCAGAAGTGGGATTGCTGGGTCATATGGCAGTTCTATTTCCAGTTTTTTAAGAATCTCCACACTGTTTTCCATAGCGGCTGTACTAGTTTGCATTCCCACCAACAGTGTAAGAGGGTTCCCTTTTCTCCACACCCTCTCCAGCATGGAACTGGAGGAATCAACCTGCCTGACTTCAGACTCTACTACAAAGCCCAGTCATCAGACAGTATGGTACTGGCACAAAGACAATGAACAGAATAGAAAGCCAGAGATAATCCACGAACCTATGGACACCTTATCTTTGACAAAGGAGGCAAGGATATACAATGGAAAAAAGACAACCTCTTTAACAAGTGGTGCTGGGAAAACTGGTCAACCACTTGTAAAAGAATGAAACTAGAACACTTTCTAACACCATACACAAAAATAAACTCAAAATGGATTAAAGATCTAAATGTCAGACCAGAAACTATAAAACTCCTAGAGGAGAACATAGGCAAAACACTCTCTGACATAAATCACAGCAAGATCCTCTATGACCCACCTCCCAGAATATTGGAAATAAAAGCAAAACTAAACAAATGGGATCTAATGAAACTTAAAAGCTTTTGCACTACAAAGGAAACTATAAGTAAGGTGAAAAGACAGCCCTCAGATTGGGAGAAAATAATAGCAAATGAAGAAACGGACAAAGGATTAATCTCAAAAATATACAAGCAACTCCTGCAGCTCAATTCCAGAAAAATCAATGACCCAATCAAAAAATGGGCCAAAGAACTAAACAGACATTTCTCCAAAGAAGACATACAAATGGCTAACAAACACATGAAAAGATGCTCAACATCACTCATTATTAGGAATATTTTCTTAATGAGAGAGGAAGAGAAGATGGAGACAACTAGAGTAGAGAGGTTGAGACTAAGAATCTCAGGGAATAAGTCAGGAAGCCATAGACTCATCCCAACCAATTTGGTGTTGCTTCTACACTTCTCTGCCCTCTTTATTCTGCTCAGATTTTTCCTGGATTTACATCCTGCCACAGAAGACACTTGCATTTACATTTGCCTCATTTAACAAACTACCAAACTGTGCTCCAAACAGATGTATGTTTGTTCCATAGGCAGACTGGATGTTAAAATATGTATTGGTGATGCTGCTTTGTATAAAAAATAATCAGACATTATTTTTGGAACAAAATTGTCTGTTGAAAATACCTTTTGCTAAGAATAAATATATTTTGTCAAGTTGTACATTTTCCCAAACTGACTTAAAAGAGAATTGACTTTATCTTTCATAAAACCAGCATCCATGGTTGAGAGAACTGGCTCCTCAAGCAGCCCTAGTGAACATAAAATATGTGTGCTGTCAACCGCCCATATGTTTCCTTTCTCTTGAACTTCAACAGAATCTATGTTGTCATATTTTATCATGACAATTCTCACTTCAGTCAGAAGCCAAAGCTTCTCTGAAAACATGGAAAGAACAAATGGAAAAATATGAACAACTTTATTTACTGAAATAGAAAGAAAGGGCAGTTAAAAGCTGTAAAATGCTAGAAGGTGGAAATAGTTTTTATTAGATTGATTTGCTAAGGAAGTGGAGGGTGTGAAGAGAGAAAAGATGTTATGTTGCTATAAGAAAGTAACTGGTTAAAGAGAAAAAATTAAATTAAAAAGGGAAGTTGGAAACGACAGAAAAATGTTTGTACATACCTGTGAAATAAAAATAAAGGGGAGGAAAAAATTTATTGATTTGATGAAGAACCAGTAGTAAGGAAAAGTTTAAGGCGTAATAGAAAAGGATAGAGGAGAATGTTTAATGGATTTAGGTCCAGAGTAATGAAGAGAGTAGGCAGATATCTAAACTTTAAAAAGGAAAATGTCTCTTTTTGTTTTGAAATGAAGATGGTAGAGTAAGTAATGGTAATGACACTGGAGAATTTTGAGGTGGAAGGGGAAGCTTTTTTTCTTTTTTTTAAATTTGACTGTGCCAGGCCTTCGTTGCAGCATGTGGGATCTAGCTCCCAGACCAGGGATCGAAATCAGGCCCCCTGAATTGGAAGTGCAGTCTCAACCACTTGCCAACCAGGGAAGTCTGGGGAATTTTTGAAAGTTCAAATCAAATTGCTTCTTTCTCTTCTTATAGGAGTAGGAAGCAAGGCCATGATGGAAAATGGGATTGGCCCTTTGAGGAGAGTGAAAAACAAACCAAGCAGACATTATGGAGTGTGGTATACAAATACTGCAGAACAATTTCAAAAATGACTATTGAGAAGAAAGGTTGTTTATCTGAGATTAGATACAGACATGGTAGTTAGCCAATAGATTACAGGAAGAGAAGGGATCAGAGGAAACACAGACATAAAGCACAGAGTTAGTGGGAGGGAAGGGGTGGCAAATGCAAAAAGAGGTAAGTCTTCATGGGGAGAGGTCAAGGTCCCTTGCAGCACCATGAGTGAGGGACACTGAGAAAGACAGAAAATACAAGTTATTGAAATTGAAGAATTTGAGGAATTGTCAATTTACACAAACATTCTAACTGAAACAGTGGCGGCTGAATGTGAGTGCACATGCCATCCACCTGTGCCCTTTACAACAACATGAAGGCCCCCACTTCTGATCTTAGGGCTTTCTCTGGGCTAAAGGTACACAAGCTTCTCAAAAGCTTATTCATTAGTGTGTGTTACCTTGGTTTGCTGTTTATCTGCACCTCTGTGTTTAGACCTTGGAATGCATCTGCTCATTCATTCTGGATGATCTGGTCCTGATTCCAATATCTCTTTCTGCTAAGTAGGTCTCTCCCCTCCTCAGCCTCTAGCTTACATGCAGGGAAAAATAGCATTGGTGTGATGCTACAGTATCCTAGATAGATGATAAAAACAGTGGATAAGAACCAAAAGCATTCAAGATATATGGAGGATTGCTCTAGAGATGAGCAGAAGCTGGTTCTAAAGAATGACTAGCAAAAACAAATTGGCATGGACTTAAATGGAGAATGGTAAAAGAGTATAGAAACTTAGATTGGGTTAAAATTATGTTGTCCTCTCCTGGTGTCTGAAAATACATACAAATTTCCATATATATCTTTTCTTACATAGTCAAAACTTTAGTACATAGTCCTTCCACTTTAAATAAGAGTCACATTTTCTCTCATCAAGATAAACAGAATCTGGAAAACCATTTAAAGGTAAATGATACATAAAACTTATTTATAAAGTAATAATTTGGACAAAATTAAAATGAACTTGTTCATTAAAATGAACAAGCAGGGATTTCCCTGGCAGTCCAATGGTTAAGACTCCACACTTCAAATGCAGTGTGAGCTTGTTTGATCCCTGCTCCGGAAACAGATCTCACAAGCCAAGGGGTGTGGACAGGAAAAAAAAGAGAGAGAGAGAGAAATAAATACAACGAAATAGTTACAAGCTTTGTAAAGGTGTTTAAAAAAGTTGTTTGTGTTTTATTTTTTTAACAGGAACAAGCAAATTCTATATCCACCTCTACAGAGGCTCCACACCAACCTTTCTAAAACCTTTCTCTGATCATTTCCCTGCCCTCCTTCAAAGATCTCCAACAACACTCCATGGCTTATAAGAGTCAGCCCCCTTAGAGAGTGCAGAGTAACTCATATCCTAGAGTCCTAGGACAGTCCCATTGGTAACAGCTGTATTGTCATAATTAGCGATAGCTTCCTCCTCACTCTAAAAGACATTCCAGGTAAGAAAATAAATCACATGGTCACCGCACATTTAAGGATTTTGATATCTTTTCCAAACCCACCTTTTCAGCCTCATATGCTGATATTCTTCAAAAGTCCTTCAGATGTAGGGACTATTTTGTAACTTGTGAACACAGTACTTCCACATCTGTGTTCCTTTTAATGCACAGTGTTCACTCTTTCTACTGCCCTCGTGATTCTTTCCAGCCCTTAACCCCATTTTCATTTATCTATCCAATGAATGACAACTACTCTTCAAACCCTGGGGCAGCAGACACCTTCACTGGAAGGGCTTCTCAAAGCTTTAGTTGAAAGGGTCAGAAACCAGACGTCATTCTTGACCTTTCTGTCTCACTCACCTTTCCCTCCTTCACTCCACCAAAAAATCTTGTAAAATTTACCTTTATTTATGGGGGGTGCAAGTCCTGACACCCTTGCCTCAATCAAAACAGCTCTGAATAACTGTTTTTGCTTGCTATAGCTACAGTAACAAAGTACCACAAACAAAAAGGCACAAACAGGGGAAACATATTGTCCCACAAGTATGTTGTCAAGATGTGAAAGGTAGGTTCTTTCTGAAGTCTTTGAGGAAGAATCTGTTCCATGATTCTAGTGGTTTGCTGGCAATCTTTGGGGTCCTTTGGTTTCTTCTGCATCATGTGATCTCTGCCTTCATCTTCATATAACTTTCTCCTCATGTGCATATTTGTATCCAGCTTTTCCCTTTTTATAGACATGAGTTATATGGGACTACAAACCTTCCCCAAGGCTTCCCCAACAGGTCAGCAGTAAAAAAATCTTCCTGCAATGGAGGAGATGCAGGTTCGATCCTTGGGTTGGGAAGATCTCCTAGAGAAGGGCATGGCAACCCATTCCAGTATTCTTGCTGGGAAAATACCATGGACAGAGGAGCCTGGCAGTTTACAGTCCATAGGGTTACAAAGAATTGGATATGACTGAAGTGACTGAGCATGCACACCATTCTAGTATGACCTCATCTTTAATTAATTACAACTGCAGGGATGATATTTTCGATTAGAGTCACACCCTGACATACTATTAGGGTTAGGACATCAACATACACATTTGGGGATACAATCCAACCCATAATATCATCCTAATATTAATTACTAATTACTACTTCCTAAATGACAAATCTAGTCTTCCCTAGTGACTCAGTGGTAAAGAATCTGCCTGCTGTGCAGGAAAAGCAAGAGACATGGGTTCGATCCCTGGGTTGGGAAGATCGCCTGGAGAAGAAAATGGCACCACATTCTGGTATTCTTGGCTGGAAAATCCCAAGGACAGAGGAGACTGGTGGGCTACAGCCCTCATGGTTGCAAAGAGTCAGACATGACTGAAGTGACTGAGCATGCACGCATGTAATATGACAAATATATATCTTAGTATTTGTTTCCCAAAAATTCAACATAAGACAAATCACCACCAATAAAAATGATGTTTGTGGAACATAAAATACTATATAGATACCATATCAAATACAAACACAAATACTGTATCAAATAAAATACAAATATTGATAAATATATCAGATGAAAATATTGCATCAAATACATAATTTTATTTTTAGGCTTTCAATAAAAATTTACCAGATATCTGCAATACTCCAGGAATTGTCTTAATATTTAGAGAAAATCAATGGATAACAAATAGACAAGGCCTTTACTAACAGTTTATATTTTAGTGAGTAAGAGACAATAAACCAGTATACTAATTAATTATAATGTCTTGCACCAAATTGAAATAAAGTGATATATTAGTAAATGATAGGATGGTTACATTATACTAAAGTAGTAATTAGCTTTTTCTAAGTAGTATTAAATACATCATTAGAAAATAATAATTATTAGCAGTTAATATGAATCAGTAATTAGTCATTACTGAATTACTTTCTTGTAAGGTGATATTTAAATCTGGAATCTAAAGAGCAAGAAGGAAGCCAGGCAAAAGGAGCTTTTATAGAGACAGCGGCTACAGTAAAGGCTTGCCAATAGAATGAGCCTGTCACATATAAGGAAGAAAAATAAAGCCAGTGTTTCTGGAGAGTGGTGGGGGAGAGACAAAGTAGACAGAGCTGAGGCTGGAGAGAAATGAAGGACTCGTCTCAGGTGGGCATCAATTAGCAGGTTAAAGAAATCAGATACTAATCTAAATATGATATTAGTAGCTGGGAGTATTGAAGTTTCAGCTTCAGCATCAATCCTTCCAATGAATATTCAGGACTGATTTCCTTTAGGATGGACTGATTGGATCTCCTTGTTGTCCAAGGGACTCTCAAGAGTCTTCTCCAACACCACAGTTCAAAAGTATCAATTCTTCAGCCCTCAGCTTTCTTTATAGTCCAACTCTCACATCCATACATGACTACTGGAAAAACCATAGCTTTGCCTAGACCGACCTTTGTTGGCAATGCTAAAGGAAATCAATCCTGAATATTCATTAGAACGACTAATGCTGAAGCTGAAATTTCAATGCTTTGGCCACCTGATGCAAGGAACTGACTCCTTGGAAAAGACCCTAATGCTGGGAAAGATTGAAGGCAGAAGGAGAAGGGGATAACAGAGGATGAGATGGTTGGATGGCATCACCGACTCGACGGACATGAGTTTGAGCAAGCTCCAGGAGTTGGTGATGGACAGGGACCTGGCATGCTGCAGTCCATGGATTCGCAGAGTCGGACACAACTGAGCAACTGAACTCACTGAGCTGGGAGTAATATAGTCTGCCTTACTTTCATACATAATAATGGGTTAATGACAAGTGCTGCAAAAATGGAAACAGGAAGACCTGTGGAGGCCTTTTTGCAACAACCTAGCCCAGTAATCTTACTAGCCTAGTAACCTTTCCTGGATGATATCAATGGATGGACAGATGTAAGTGAATCCACTTACAGAAAGTGTCAAAGCTACACTTAACAGGAGTCAGCATGATTTGCTGATAGATTGAATGTAGGGGCGAGGAAATGAGATGAATTGAGATTAATTCATTAACTGGTCAATTTGGTGGGTAGTGGTACCAATTACTGACTTGAAGACCAGAGGAAAAGCAGGATCTCTGGGAATGGATTAAAATTCTTCATTGGCCATGGTATGTTACAGATACAAATTGGATAGTAAAATAAATATATCAAGTGTTAGTGTTTGATATATGAGTCTAGAGTTCTGGGAAGTGGTCTTGGCTGGAGATATAGGTTTGGGAGGTATTTGTATATAAAAAAAAAAGTACTTAAAGCCTTGCATTTGGAATGAGATCTCCTACGAAGGGAATATAGTGAGAGAAGCCCTCAGGCGCTCCAGGATTTAGAGGATAATTGTTCATAAAATTGAAACATCAAAAATGAATTTGCCAACATGTAAGGTCTTTGACAATGTCTGTTGAGTGCTGGAGATGGAAGTTCTATCAAATGGGATGGAAGACAGAAATTGAAAACAAGAAAGCAAAGACGGTATAAACTCCAAGTTTTAAATGGTATAAGAAAGTGGAGTGGTAGTTAAAAAGGCATGTAGGAGGGTCAAAGAAAAATTATGTGTTGTTTTTTATTTTTTAAGATGGCATCACTGATGGCATTGATGTCTACTAGATTACTGGCGGTAGAATGCACAGATGTAGAAGAGGTAACAATTTCAGGATGAGCTTTTTTACAGTGTGGAAATAGGTATTCTTTGTCTGTCATAAGCTGATGCATTTATATTGAATTTCAGATTTTAGAATTTTTATTTCTGAAATTTACCCATCGACAGTTTTAAAATTTCTCTGTCACCATGGTGACAGTTATAAACACAAGACCTTAGTATCTAACTTGAGTTTCCATACCCAATTTCTCTCCTCATTATAAGGCATGTACCAGTTAGCAACCTGCCAGGAAACAGAAGGCACACAGAAATGGGAGTCTCTTTGAAGAAGTTTGAATGCTGTTAGAAGCCTGGGGGATAGAGGAGCAAAGGGGCGAAGCAAGTATTCTTTGGTAGTTTTTGTTGTTGTTGTTCCTTATGATAAAAGATATAAAAGAATGGAAGTATGTTTATATACTAACAGTAATGATCTAATGAAAGAAGAGAAATTGTTAAGAGGGAGAAATAAAAATTCCAGAAGTAGAGTTCCTAATAAGTTGAGCAAGAACAGAACACAGAGCACATGTGAAGGGGTTTGTATTTTATAGGAACAAGAATACTTCATCTATAATGTGGCAAATTAAGCACCAAGCCATTTCTTCTTTCTGAGCACACAACTGTATTTTCTGTTTGTCTTGAGTATAGATAGGACCATATGATTAGTTTCTACAAAAGGATCATAGCAATAAATAAAATGCTGCATCTGAACTAAAGCTGTTAAGTCTGCTCTATCGCTTCTCTCTTGCCTCTGTGGTGACCACAGAGGCCATGTGTTGAGAATGGTCTCCAACAGGAATGTGACCTGAATCTCTAAAGTATTGCTGGAAGGAAAGATGCCCAGGAAAGCCACACTGGAAGGGCGCTATTGGACTTACTTTGCATGATAGCATGATACATAGCCTTTCACATGGGAAATGATTGCAAGGCTGGAGTTCTTTCTCTTATTTGTCAAGCTATGTTAGTAAATACGCAAAGGATAAGACAAAAGGTATACCTTGGGATACAAATGGCTTGGTAGCCTTCATAGACAGCAGATGGGGGCAGTTACTAAATCTGTGTTATTGAAAAAACTGAAGCAAGTTTAATAAGTCAAGAAAGCTGCAAAGGAGAGCTGGTAATGGATGCTCGAGGAGGAGAGTAGCATAAATATGGTGAATGAGAAAGTGAATACACTGGAGTTTAGTAGGATTGCCAGGTAGTGGAAAAGTCATATTTGAAATTCGAGTTCACAAATTGAAAGTCTCTAGCATTGCTTGTAAGACAACCTACTTTGAAGGATTAAAATAAATAAACAAATAAACACAAGTTTGTCCTAGAATTCCTGGTGGCTCAGTTGTAAAGAATCCACTGGTGATGCAGGAGACCTGGGTTGGGAAGATCCCCTGGAGAAGGAAATGGCAACCTGTTCCAGTATTCTTGCCTGGGAAATCCCATGAACAGAGGATTAAATGAACAGGCTTCATTTAGTTACACGTTGATGAAAAAAGAAGATACTGTAAGATGAAAGGATCAGATAACTCAGGTGGACCAAAGGAAAGGTCAAGAAAGGCAGATCAGATCCGGGAACACTGGCCTTTGTTGTTATAACTAGCCTTGGGGGAATACAAGGGAATCTCAAAGGAGAGAAAGTGGTGCAGCCAGTCTGAAATATCTGCTGAAGACCTTAACTCCTCCAGACATTTCCTATGCTCTGTCGCTTCCCTCATATTAAGCCTGCCAACTCCACTCTGCTCTTCATTGCTAATTAACTTTCTACATAACAAACCTTCCCAAGATGGTCTAATAACTCCTGGGTTGACAGAGCTGATGTAGAAAATTTCTTTGTGTTTTTCAGTACCAACAATTCTATCTTGAAGAAGTACTCAGAAACACTTTCTTGGGAGAACATTTCTTGGGGATTACAGCATCTCCAGTTTGCTGAATAACACCGCATGCCAGCGGTTCCCTGAGTAGGTCACAAATACCACTCTATACAATCCTCCCTGTAAACCTGTGAAGTTAGTATTGATTTTCATGTCCTCGTTTTAAACATGAGAAAATGAAGGCTTACTGGGATTAAGAGATTTGTCCAGTGATAAACTATTAGAAATTGGAAGAATGAGACTCCACCCCCTACAACTGATGATAGAACCAGGTGATTTTCCAAAGCTTTAATATGGATGCACCAACCCATGTTCCACCAGCTCTTAAACAGTCCAAGCCCAGATTAACCCACCTCCAAACTTTGTGGTTCCAGATTCTGTTTCATCTCTGACTTTAGTTCTCTTTGAGCAATTTGGGCATTTTTTAAAATAGAGAAATGAGTGGGGGGAAAAAAAAGTAGCTCACTAACTCCTGATTGAGGGCTTTCTGGTAAGAGGCTCAGCACTTAATTTTTCATTATGTCTCTACTCTGAGGCCAGCAAAGGGGCTGAGGGCAGTGGGAAGCATGCAAGAAAAACTGTGCTTCCACCGGCATCTCCACAAAAATAAATGAAACTTTAACCTTGAAAAAATCATTAAAAAACACAGAAGATGCTGATACTATTCTTATCTCCCTATTTCATTCCCCTAGCAAGTTCCTCTAAAATTTAAAAAAGAAAAATTGCTTATGAAGGGTTTTTTTCTTTTAATAAGGAAGCTATATTTAATTTATGTGGGCTTACTTTTTAGTCAAAATACACTTAAGTCTCCTACTCAATCATCTTCTCACTACTTAAAAGCAATTAACTTTGTTATGTCAATTTTAACGTAAAATAATTTGCTCTAGAATGATTTTGTTTCTTGAAAATTAACTAGAAAATCAGGTGTTATGAGCCCACCTGCAAGTCTTCTGTGAAGCATACTTCAATAAAGTGAAAATTTCAAGTATTTTTGGTGAACAAAGTTTGCTAAAATTAAAATTGACATTACGACCTTAATAACCACCTATGTAAACAATTCACAAAGAAACCCAGAGGGATGGGATGGGGAGGGAGTTGGGGAGGGGGTTCAGGATGGGGAACACATGCATACCCATGGCAGATTCAAGTCAATGTATGGCAAAACCAATACAATGTTGTAAAGTAAAATAAATAAATAATTTAAAAAAAAAAAGAAAAAGAAAAACAATGGCACTATCAAATGTTTCCTCTAGTTCTGGCACCCTCTCCTATCAAATATTTTAATCTTGAAAGAACTAAGATTTCAATACTACCTTTCCTATTCTGTCTTCCATATCTATAATTCTTTTCATCCATTCATGTCCTCTGATGTACATTTTTTAGAAACTGAACTATAGCTGATTTATAATATCATATTAGTTTCAGGTATATAGCACAGTGATTCAGATGTATATATATGTGTATATACATATTCAGATATATATTTGTATATGATTCAGATTCTTTTCCTTTATAGGTTATTACAAAATACTGAGTATAGTTCCCTGTGCTATACAGTAGGTCCTTGGTGGTTGTCTATTTTACATAGACATATGTTAATGTTACATATGTTAATCCTAACCTCCTAATTTATTTCTTCCCTGGTTGTTTTACATTTATCAAGTTAATTTTTGTGACTGGTGTAAGGTAAGGATCCAGTTTTATTCTGGTGTGTGTGGCTATCAACTTTTCTCAGTACCATTTATTGAAGAGATTATCTTTTCCCAATTAAGTTTTCTTGGCTCCTTTACCAAATATCAGTTGACCATATACGTGTGGATTTATGAGTGGGCTTTTGCATCTGTTTCTTTGGTCTATGTGTCTGTTTTCATGCCAGCAACATGCTGTTTTTATTGCCATAGCTTTGTAACATAGTGTGAAATTAGGAAGTGTGATACCTCCTACTTTGTTCTTTCTCGAGATTGCTCTGGTAATTTGGAGTCTTTTTTGGTTCCAAGTGTTTCTCAGGTGGCTCAGTGGTAAAGAGTCCATCTGCAATGCAGGAGGCACAGGAGATGTGGGTTCAATCCCTGGTTTGGGAAGATTTCCTGAAGAAGGGCATGGCAATCCACTCCAGTATTCTCGCCTGGAGAATACCATGGACGGAGGAGCCTGGCACGCTATAGTCCATGGCGTCGCAAAGATGACACAACTGAAGTGGCTTGGCATACACACACAAAAATAGTTCAAGGGCTATCAGTAGTGGAACAGCATAATCTCAGCTTCCCAAGATAGATCTTCACTTGCTGCCTTATCTCTCATCGTTTCTCTTCCAAGCACCCCATGCTTCTTTAAAAATAAACTGTTTCCTGACTCAATGTGTCTCTTATGATTTTCCTTCTGCTTGCATGCCATCTGTAGCATTTCAGATTTCCTTCAAAGCCTGTCTAATAATCCACCAGTTCCTTTCTTCCTTACCCAATTCCTCTCAATCAATAGGGAATGAAGGCAATTAACTTGTAAATGGAAAAGTGAATGTTTGGTAAACAAATATTTGCTAGGTCATGCAGAGACAATAGAACACAGAAAGTGGAACGCTCTGAGCTTCTCTCACCACACATAGCCCACATTTTTTGTAGATATCTCTGGTAATATCTCTGGTAGGCCCTCTTTCTAAATTCTTCTGAGGCAGTTAGGGGGAAAGGCAGAGTTTCTTCCTGAGTCTTTTGGGTCTTGATTGTTTTCAGCTTGAAAAAATATGCTTTCCAAAGAGACAGTTTGGGGTGGCAAATTTTGCTCCACCATCAGTGGCATTAATTACGTTCATAAGCCTATGTATCCATTACCACTGTCTACGTCCAAAACTTTTTCATTATTTTCAACACACATAAACTCAGTATTCATTAAATAATAATTAGTTTTTCTTTCCTTACAGACTTTGATAATCTTATTCTGCTCTCTGTTTCTATGAATTTTCCTATTCTGCAGACCTCATGTAAGTGAAACTATTTAACATTTGTTTATGTCTGGCTTATTTCACTTGTTTAGTTGCTAGGTTGTGTATGACTCTTTTGCAACCCCATGGACTGTAGCCTGCCAGGCTCCTCTGTCCAGGAGATTTCCCAGGCAAGAATCCTGGAGAGGGTTGCCATTTCCTTCTCCAGGGGATCTTCCCAACCCAGGGAAGATCAAACCTATGTCTCCTACACTGGCAGGCAGATTCTTTACCACTGACCCAACAGGGAAGCTCTTATTTCACTTAGTGTAATGTTTTCAGGGTTCATCTGTATTGTAGCATATGTGAAAGTTTTTCCCTTTTTATAACTTAATAGTAGTGTATTGTACGTATACGCTACAACTTGTTTATCCATTCATCTGTTGAACACACAGGGCCCACATTTGACTGTTGTGAACATTACTGCAGTGAACATGATTGCACAGATATCTGTTCTAGTCTGTGCTTTCAATTATTTTGGATATATACCTATATTGACGAAAAATGAATCAATCAATCTGAGAAAGAAATGGAAACTTTCATTTGAGCCAAATTTGAGGATTATAATCCAGGAAAAGCCTCTCAGGACACTATGAGAACTGTTCTACCCGTTAGAACTCAAGGCACAGTTATGTAAGTCTTTTGAGTAGGGGAGTTGTACATTAAATGATGTGTTACTGACAGCTTACATAATCCAGATCTAAGCCCCGAGTGACCCCTTATAAAATCAAGAAGGAATGTTATTATTTTTTTTAATTTATTTTTTAAAATGTTTGACTGCGATGGGTCTTCATTGCTGCATGTGGGCTTTCTCTAGTCATGAGGATCCAGGGCTGCTCTTCAGTTGCAGAGTGTAGGCTTCTCATTGTGGTTGCTTCTCATTCGTATTGTAGATCATGGGTTCTAGGGTTATGAGGGCTTCAGCAGTTAAGCGTGGGCTCAATTGCCCTGCGGCATGTGGAACCTTCCTGGTGCAGGGATTGAGCCCGTGTCCCCTGCATTGGCAGGCAGATTCAGCAATGTTATTTTTAAGGAGCTATCTTATTGATTCTAGGAAAACGTTGGTCTTTATGATTAAGCAGGTGTCTCTGCAGTGGGAGGTTTTGTCCGCACATAATGCAGATACACAATGCAGTCAGGGGAGAAAAGAGGACAAAGGGCAGAGAAGATTTTGCTTAAATTGTTCTTCTCTTGCCATAAAATGTGAATTTTATTTCACACCTAGGAGTATAGGAGTATACTGCTGAGTCAATATGGTAACTTGATGTTTAACTTTTAAAGAAATTGCCAACCTGTTTTCCATAGTGGCTACAACATTTTACAAGTGAAAACAAAAACATTAAAACATTTTTTCTAATTGATACATGCATTTCAAACTCAAAGTTTGCTTTCTTGTACTGATTGTTTACAATACTCCTAGAATCATGAAAATATGTTATTTGATTTGACCTCCTGTTCTCAAAGAGGATGGATAAAAATACGTATTTTAAAGTGTTAATATGCTGATAGTTTATGATTTTATTGATAATAACATGGAGATAACTACAGGAATCCCAAAGTAGCTAAAGTAACTACATAAAATGCATATTTAGTAAACTATATGACGTATGGATAATGAATACACAAAATGGCATAAACATATCCAATGACTCAAAACAAATAACAATCTGAATATTGGATGTGTCTTGAAAAAGATATTGTTGAAAGTCACAAAACTCCATGTAACTTTTGTTATATATAGGTTCAGTTCAGTTCAGTCGCTCAGTCACGTCCGACTCTGCGACCCCATGAACCACAGTACACCAGGCCTCCCTGTCCATCACCAACTCCTGGAGTCCACCCAAAGTCATGTCCATCGAGTCAATGATGCCATCCAACCTTCTCATCCTCTGTCATCCCCTTCTCCTCCTGCCCTCAATCTTTCCCAGTATCAGGGTCTTTTCAAATGAGTCAGCTCTTCACATCAGGTGGCCAAAGTATTGGAGTTTCAGCTTCAGCATCAGCCCTTCCAATGAACACCCAGGACTGATCTCCTTTAGGATGGACTGGTTGGATCTCCTTGCAGTCCAAGGGACGCTCAAGAGTCTTCTCCAACATCACAGTTCAAAAGCATCAATTCTTTGGTGCTCAACTTTCTTTATAGTCCAACTCTCACATCCATATATGACTACTGGAAAAACCATACCCTTGACTAGACGGACCCTTGTTGACAAAGTAATGTCTCAGCAACCTCTGTCTAGGTTGGTCATAACTTTCCTTCCAAGGAGTAAGCGTCTTTTAATTTTATGGTTTCAGTCACTATCTGCAGTGATTTTGGAGCCCAGAAAAATAAAGTCAGTCACTGTGTCCACTGTTTCCCCATCTATCTGCCATGAAGTGATGGGACCAGAAGCCATGATCTTTCTTTTCTGAATGTTGAGCTTTAAGCCAACTTTTTCACTCTCCTCTTTCACTTACGTCAAGAGGTTCTTTAGCTCTTCTTCACTTTCTGCCATGAGGGTGTTGTCATCTGCATATCTTATGTTATTGATATTTCTCCTGGCAATCTTGATTCCAGCTTGTGCTTCATCCACCCCAGCGTTTCTCATGAGGTACTCTGCATATAAGTTAAATAAGAGGGTGACAATATACAGCCTTGATGTACTCCTTTTCCTATTTGGAACCAGTCTGTTGTTCCATGTCCAGTTCTAACTCTTGCTTCCTGACCTGCATACAGGTTTCTCAAGAGGCAGGTCAAGTGGTCTGGTATTCCCACCTCTTTCAGAATTTTCCACAGTTTATTGTGATCCACACAGTCAAAGGCTTTGACATAGTCAATAAAGCAGAAGTAAATGTTTTTCTGGAACTCTCTTGCTTTTTCAATGATCCAGCACATGTTGGCAATTTGATCTCTGGTTCCTCTGCCTTTTTAAAACCAACTTGTTATATAGGTTAGCAAATTTTAATAAACTGAGAAATGCACAGTGTTAAACATTCTGTAATTTTCTTCCAATTATGTCAATTTATATCTTTTCTTATACAAAATGAGTTATTATGTTCATTCTGATATAATAGAGCATAAGAAGACATTCAGTCTCATTAATTGTTGGTCTAATTAATTTTAGTTGCATTGTCATAGTTAAATGAGAAGTCAGAATATTTTAATTAAATGATAGTATCATGGGCTTTTTTTATGCTGCACTTTCTGACTTTAAAATATTCTAACATATTATTGAATGTAATTTTTTTAAATTAAAACATTAGTATCTTGACTCTCCAAGAATAAATATTAAAATACTAAAAATGTACTGTCTAAGTCATCAGTCCTATGCCACTGTCCTATGCCATTGAGATATAATAACAAAATTATCTTTTATATTATCTTCAGAGGTCAGTATGAGCAAATTATTCACATATGCTTAAGAAGTTTGAATATTTTGAATTCAGAATGTCACAAGGACTAATTTACTGTAAAGTCTCCTCCTTCAATAAGTAGAAAGCATTTACACTGCTTAAAAAACATAACTGCTTAACTATCTCTAAAGACTGTAGATGGCTGTGTACTCAATAACTTACAGCTATAGCCACTGGTGACTTTTGCTTCCAGACTTGAACTTGCCCTGGTACTAAGCCCATCTTAGTCAGTAAGGAGGCTGCTTCAGTAATCCTGGGCCCACCAACTAGAAGAGTCTGAATTAGTCTGCTATCAGTCTGGTATCTGAATCACTAAGGATGAGCCCTGGGTTTTCATGTATAGTCAAAGGGTTCCCTGATTCCCTAATCCTGACAAACATGCTCCAGCAACTAATTGAATTTCTCCAAAAGCACTTCTGTGTTCCATAATGAGCTGACACTTTGCCCAGCTTCCTAGTTGAAACCCTGTTTTGTTTGTAGTTGAAAAAAAATGGAAAGGTGCATAAGCTGTTATAAGTAGTATATGTAATTGTTTCAACCACATGGATCTAGTTCTTCTCAACTGACCCTTTTCTTGACTTTATAAACTTCAAAATGAAAGTAATACTTTCACATAAAGCCAAGGAGAAAGGATTTAGCTGACAATTATTGTATCCTGACTGTCACTGAACCCAAGCTTGTACTGCTCACCACACAACAGGCCAATAAGTTGAAGGACATCAGGCTTCTTTTATACTAGAAGTGGAGGGGTGTGGCTGGTTGTCACAAACGTCTTGGTGCTAGAATCCTTTGTTCTTGCATCTGTCCATGTAGATCTGGTCACAATGTTTCTATAAATCTCCAACAAGACACATATTATTCTCTGTTCTGCAACTTTTTATTTCTATATGAATGGAAAAGTGTTATCCTTTTAAAGCTTAGAACCTTGAGAAGAGGGTATCCTATAGACAACATTCTTTCACAAAAGGTGCAGAGCCAGCATAACCAAGCACAGACAAGAAAGAATAAGGGTTAGAGCTAAAAAAAAAATAGATTAAGCATGGAGTCAGGATTTTTTCTTCTCTGTGACATCACCAGTAAGTGTGTCTCTTTAGAACAATGTCCAAAAGGGAGATTAATTATTTATGCCACTCTCTTCTATCCAGTCGTATCCAATGAGCAGCCTTATCCTCATTTTGCACCTCACCCTTTAGCGTTCTCTGCACTTCTATTCCCACTGTGTTCCTGATACTGCTTTTATTTCACCCCCAAAGCTATCTTGCCTTCTTACTTCTGATTTAGTTTGGCCAGTGGGGTGTATCTGCAAGAGACTTGGGGTAGGAGACAGAATTCTGGACATTTCTCCCCCCAGAAATTTCCATGTTCTGGCATCATGTTTCTGGAGGTAACTATATCCAAACAACCAATACTTCCTAGGGCATGACTTCCCCATGTTTCCATCTGTTACCTCTAATGGGTCTAATTAAAAGGGTTCCCAGTTTTCACAGTCACTACTTCCTGGATGCCTTAGCATCCTCTGTTGATTTCCCAGTCTCTGAACATGGCTTTGTAAATCATTCCTTTATTAATTTGTCTTCAGAATCTAATCTCCTGTGCTTCCTGTCAGAACTCTGGTCAGTCTCCCAACAGATCTTCCTTGAAGGGAAGAACTTGGACTTGAAATTCAAGTTAGTTCTCTAAGGTCTTTTATCTGTATCCAGGACACTTAGGATAGAAAACAAAAGGAATTGGTGGGAAAGTTTCAAATGTAATATCGAGATAACATTCAATGCAAAGGCATCAGACTGTGGTGGAGAGCACACAGAATATTTATTTTCACACTGTGCAAAGCCCAACCGACATGGAGGAAAAAAACAGCACATTCACTGAATACATTTCACCTCCCTTCAGTCCCAGTATGTCATGCTCTGAATCTGTTAGCTCTGACAGGTCTCAAATGTACAACTGTGCCAACCTCACTTGTCAGCATTTTTGAACTACCTGTAACCATAACCCTTTCAAAAGCCCTTTTAATAAGAAACACAACTGTTCACTGTGTTTAAAAATTTGCTATTAATCCTGGCTAAAGTAGGTCTTGCATTGTAAGTAACATTAAATTTTACACCCCCTCATGACTTTATAATTTTAAACACTTGACAGATATTTAATGAGGATTTTGCCTCCCTCTCCCTATAAAGCTCTTCTCAGTAATATGTGGTTATCTTATTCACCAGGTGTCTGCCCACACAATAAAAAGGAATACAAATGATTTTTCATTATGCTAGTAATTTGAATCATAATTCTGTTTCCCTTCCATTTACAGAAGCAGCATGGTAAAACGAAATCAGTGTCCTCTAGACAAAGTATCACTACAATTGGAACTTAAAACATACTTTCATTTTCACTGTGTTAATAAATCACTTTATGGTTACCACTGCCTGATTCTTTCAAAGGAATTATTAAATGATGGGAACTAGTTTTGGGGATATCATCAATACCTTACCTGTCACTGATACAGTAGTGTATAAACACTGTGTACAAGACCAATAAGGACCAAAAAGTGCACATGCATCTACAAGGAACATTCCCCAAGAAGGGGTGACTGGCACAGGATATTTCACTGCAAATACTGTTGAGATCCTAGTGCAATTCACTTTGGTCAGTTCAGAGGGTAGCGAATTTTTTTAAAAAATAAAGAAAGCCTTCCAAGCTGAATCAGACAGTGGACCTAAATGGAAAGATGTAAAGACAGCTTTATGTTCCTCAGAGAGTCTTTCCAACTCTCCTCCCCCACACCCTGAATTGTTAGTCTGGTGACTACACAGCATTCTACTAGCCCAGCCTCTCATAAACTGGAGCCAGAATCATGGGGGGACCCTTTACAAAGGAATGGGAATTTTATTCTAAGTGGATTAAGGGCTATGTCTTTAACCATTTCATTCCCTTTGGTTGTTCTGTGTTTCTCCCAGTACATGCAATTGAAGCAATACTCTGCCTATGCCAGTCTGCAGTCACTTCCATGAAAGAATCCATGAAATCTTATGTGATTATGGCACACAGTCTGGTTCATCAAAGACCACAGAGGTCATCAAATTTCTTATCACCTTGAATGTTATGAAGATGAATTTGATAAACATTAATTTCAGATCAAATGAACTAGATATTTCACTTAACAGTATTTTCTTAACACAGTCACATGAATAATGTCTATTAAGTCTTTGATGTACTGAAAATATCTAAAATAATGAGGATCCTTGAGTGGCTAATTAACACAGACTTGAATTATACATGACTCTTTTTCTTAGTAGATATAGTTTCTTGGTATTCCTGGATGATTTAGAGTCAGAAAAATACCCATTTGATCAAACATACTTTGAAATGTGACTAATCATGGGCAATGTCCCATGTCACAGGGAACATCCTGACAACCTTCTGTGTAATCCTCTGAACCCACTGCTCCTCTAGCATAGCGCACAGAAAAAAGAGGGAGGTGCCCCTGCTGCCGTCCTGCTCTGAGCCTCCTGTACGTAGAATTTTCCATCGTGAACACAACCACTGTCATGATTTAGAGCTGTCAGTTAATCTAAGGTGCACGTTTCAGTATTACGTTTTTCCTATCAAGTTTCTTTCATCCAAGAGAAAGAGCAGACACCTCTTAAATAAATTAACTGAGGCATCAGAAATACAAAAAGAATAACACCACAAAGTCATCCTGATTTTAGCAGAAAGTATAAAACTGTTGTACCTTCATCAGAGTTTCCCTAACTTAGTTTAACCATCAAGCTTCTGGATGACTACTGATATTCCTTAATACCTAACATTCTAGGATATACTCTTCTCTGTCTTTAAGTGCCTGTAATGGGCTTCCCAGGTGGTTCAGTGCTAAAGAATCTGCCTACCAATGCAGGAGGTGTGGGTTCAATCCCTGGGTTGGGGAGATCCCTTGGAGAAGGAAATGGCAATCCTCTCCAGTGTTCTGGCCTGGAAAATCCCATGGACAGGGGCTTGGTGGGTTACAGTCCATGAGGTCCCAAAGAGTCAAATACAGAGTCTGACGTGACTCAGCATGCATAGAAATGCAACTACAGTGCAGGCCTGCCTTGCCCTTTCTGCTCGTATTTTACTCCTGTATCACCTCTGATTTACTCAGATGATTTTCCACCAGACTAGGTGTTCCCTCAGGAAAAGGACCATGTGTTTTTTAATTTATTTATTTATTTTTGGCTGTGCTGCACACAGACGTTTTCTAGTTGCGGTGAGCTGGGACTACTCTTCATTTCGGTGTGCGGGCTTCTCACTGTGGTGGTTTCTCTTGCAGAGCACAGGCTCTAGGCACAGGGGCTTCAGTAGTTGCAACTCACAGGCTCTAGGGCACAGGCTCCTGTGGTTGTGGTGCATGGGCTTTAGTTGCCCGCAGCATGTGGAATCTTCCTGGACCAGGGATCGAACCTGTGTCCCCTGCCTTGGCAGGCGGATTCTTATCCACTGTACCACCAGGAAAGTCTAAGAGGACTGTGTCTTATCACTAGTGCCTTTAAATAACAAAATGATGGTTAAGATGGAATCTCAAGTAGTTATCTTAGCAATGTATATTTAAACAAATTAAAAATGATATTTTTATTTCAAAAGAGAGTCTGGGTTGTAGCCTCCTCTGCCTGATTAAAATCTGGAGTCAAGTTAAAACAGGGGTGCTTTTTATGCAACCTCCTCTCCAAATGTTGCCCAGTAATAGAAACAAACACTACATGAATAATGCAAAGAAACTTGGAAAGGCATATAATTTAACAAATCAGAAAAGGGGCAGAGAATTATGACGTGATTGGTCAGGTCCACAATGGCCCTTGCCATTGAGTCGGGTAGGGACAGGTTACAGGCAGGTAACAGTATATGGTGAGCTGGGGAACGGGGGTAGGGCAGTGGTAATACTAGCTCCTCTCCTACAGCAGCAATCCTTGAACTTGTTCCTCCTAGTTTATTTCTTGGTTTGTCATGGAGCATGACTCTCTGACTTACCAAAAGTATGATTATTTGCTGCAAATTTTAAAATATAGAAAGACATGAGTTACACATTATTTTTGTCTACCTGACTGCCTCTGGTTTGTTCAGATAGCTGTTAGGGATTACTGGTTTGGAAAACCAATTGTTTCACACTTAAAAGTGCATCAGACTCAATAAGCTTGTTAAAACACAAGTGGGCCTTAAAACCAGAGTTTCTGACTCAGTAGGTCTGATTTGGGACCTGACAAGTCCATTTATAACCAGATTCTGGGTAATGCTAATTCCATGGATGTGGGAACTAGGCTTTGAGAACTACTTGTCTAAACCTCTCAGTATAATTATTTCCATTGGTCTAGCCAAGGATTTACAGAATAACTCTGATGGAGTCACTCATTGAACATTTATTGTGTGCATATTATGTGTCAGACACTGCCCTGTGCACTGTGCCCTTCAGTCAGTGAAGCAAAGGTCCTTGCTCTGTGATCTTATATTATGATAAGAGAAACAGACAATGAATAATAAACATAAGAAATAAAATTTTAAAGTAATGGAAAAAAGAAAAACTAGAACCAGGTACTTTTACTTGGCTCAGGGATAATGGAGGAGCAGGTGGTGCAGTTTGTGGAACTGAACATGGTGATAAGTATCCATCATACTCAGAGACTGAGACAGGCTTGAAGGGAGGAGGAAATTTGACAAGAGGTTATCTGGGGAGGAGCATGCCAGGCAGAGGGAATGGCTAAGAGCAAAGGCCCTGCTATGGAATGAATGTTTGTGTGCCCTCCAAAATGCATGTGTTGAAGCTCTCCCTCCCAATGTGATGGTCTTTGGAAGAAGAGCTTTTGGAAGGTCACTGGGCTTAGACATGTTCAGGAGAGTGAAACCCCCATGATGGGATTAATATCCTTATACTAAGAAGGTGAAAAGGCTGGAACACTATCTCTCTCACCATGTGAAGACCCAGCAAGAAGGTGGTTGCCTGCTGGAAGACAGCCCTCACCAGGGCTCAACCACATTGACACCTTGATCTTGGAATTTTCAGCCTCCAGAATCGGGAAAGTAAACGTTTGTTGTTTAAGCCACCGTGTCTATGATAACTTGTTATAACAGCCTGAAAAGACTAGGTAGGATAAACCCTTAGGCTGGAGTATGCCTGGTATGTAAGAGGATCAACAAAGAGGGGGTGTGGTAGAATAAAGGCAAGGAGCATACAATGCCAGGGCTCTTAATCTCTTCAGGACTGATAGACTGATCAGCAAAGTGAGTAAAGTGTGCCCTACTGTATGCTTAGGGCTTCCTGAGCTGTGCAGTGGTAAAGACTCTGCCTGCCAATGCAGAAGACACAAGAGATGCAGGTTTGATCCCTGGGTCTGGAAGATCCCCTGGAGAAGGAAATGGCAACCCACTCCAGTATTCTTGCCTGGAGAATCCCATGGACAGAAGAGCCTGGTGGGCTACGGTCCATGGGGTCGCAATGAGTCGGACACAACTGAGTGACTAAAATGCTAACCTTCCCATCAAATAGACAGCTACATTTACAAGGGTCTATGAACCAAATGCAGGATTTCTACATAGCAGCTGTTGAAGAGCAGTGGCTGGGAGTCAGAGACCAAAGTACACATAATGATTCTGCCATTAATTACACAGCTGATATTAGGAAAATTACGTCAGCTCTCTGGAATCCACTTTGCTCAATTATAAAATGAAAGAGTTGGACTGCATCATCTTACAAGTTCCCTTCTAGTTCCAACATGCTCTTTCACCCCTAACAATGCTGTTAGGGCTGTGGTATAGTTATCACAGCAGTGAAATTACAAATATACTGTTAAAGAGAAATTTCCTGGTGGTCCAGCAGCTAAGACTCATGCTTCCAGTCCTGGGGACCCAGGTTTGATTCTTGGTCAGGGAGCTGGATCCTACATGATGCAACTAAAGATCCCACAAGCCACAACTTAAAAAAATTAGAAAATTC
Organism: Cervus canadensis; assembly: GCF_019320065.1. Taxonomy (NCBI): domain Eukaryota; kingdom Metazoa; phylum Chordata; class Mammalia; order Artiodactyla; family Cervidae; genus Cervus; species Cervus canadensis. The sequence continues at coordinate 82,566,650 of NC_057393.1, forward strand.
CTGTATGACACAATGATGAACAAAGATTTTGCATGTTGCAACTAAGACCCAGCACAGTCAATTAAATAAAAATAAATATTGAAAAAAATAGCAGCTAACCATTAAAAACAAAAGTATATATAAAAAGAGTATACCGTTACAGTTCCACAGAATCAACTGCACAGGCTCTAGCCTGACTGTGTGTGTCAAGGATGCGAAAGGCCAGAGGCTGATGGGTCACAACTGTGAGAGATATAGTCACATGGTCAAGAAGACTTCAGGTCAAATTTAAAAGCAAAGTCAGAAATAAGTCAAGGCATTCTAGAGAATATTGTCAATAGTAACAAAATTACAAATTGTACTGAAATGTGATAATGAATATTGATCCTGAGTTAGATTCAAGTCCCAATTGCATCTATAGATCTTAGTCAATACCACCATATTTTAAATAGGTTATACAAAGAATTCCCCAGCTGTTAACTCTCAATTCCATATATAATATATATGTATTTATGTCCATTATTAGCCGCCTTTTTCTGAGCCATACAACAAGTAATAGTTGGGGTGCCCTATTACCCTTACTGTATAATCCTTCAAGTTAGGAAATCATAATTGATGTGACATAATCCTCTAATCCTTATATAGCTTTCAAATTTTACTAACTATGCAAGTCAAATCTCCTATTTTATTAGTTCAGAATTCCATTCAGGAGTACATATTTCATTAATTTGTTATTGTTTCTTTTTTTTTTTTTTTAATTTATTTTTTTTGGTCATACATTGATATGAATCAGCCATAGATTTACACGTATTCCCCATCCCAATCCCCCCTCCCACCTCCCTCTCCACCCGATTCCTCTGGGTCTTCCCAGTGCACCAGGCCGGAGCACTTGTCTCAGGCATCCCACCTGGGCTGGTGATCTGTTTCACCATAAATAGTATACAAGCCGTTCTTTTGAAATATCTCACCCTCACATTCTCCCACAGAGTTCAAAAGTCTGTTCTGTATTTCTGTGTCTCTTTTTCCGTTTTGCATATAGGGTTATCGTTGCCATCTTTCTAAATTCCATATATATGTGTTAGTATGCTGTAATGTTCTTTATCTTTCTGGCTTACTTCACTCTGTATAAGGGGCTCAGTTTCATCCATCTCATTAGAACTGGTTCAAATGAATTCTTTTTAATGGCTGAGTAAAATTCCATGGTGTATATGTACCATAGCTTCCTTTTCCATTCATCTGCTGATGGGCATCTAGGTTGCTTCCATGTCCTGGCTATTATAAACAGTGCTGCGATGAACATTGGGGTGCATGTGTCTCTTTCAGATCTGGTTTCCTCAGTGTGTATGCCCAGAAGTGGGATTGCTGGGTCATATGGCAGTTCTATTTCCAGTTTTTTAAGGAATCTCCACACTGTTTTCCATAGTGGCTGTACTAGTTTGCATTCCCACCAACAGTGTAAGAGGGTTCCCTTTTCTCCACACCCTCTCCAGCATTTATTGCTTGTAGACTTTTGGATAGCAGCCATCCTGACTGGCGTGTAATGGTACCTCATTGTGGTTTTGATTTGCATTTCTCTGATAATGAGTGATGTTGAGCATCTTTTCATGTGTTTGTTAGCCATCTGTATGTCTTCTTTGGAGAAATGTCTGTTTAGTTCTTTGGCCCATTTTTTGATTGGGTCATTTATTTTTCTGGAATTGAGCTGCAGGAGTTGCTTGTATATTTTTGAGATTAATCCTTTGTCTGTTTCTTCATTTGCTATTATTTTCTCCCAATCTGAGGGCTGTCTTTTCACCTTACTTATAGTTTCCTTTGTAGTGCAAAAGCTTTTAAGTTTCATTAGGTCCCATTTGTTTAGTTTTGCTTTTATTTCCAATATTCTGGGAGGTGGGTCATAGAGGATCTTGCTGTGATTTATGTCGGAGAGTGTTTTGCCTATGTTCTCCTCTAGGAGTTTTATAGTTTCTGGTCTTACATTTAGATCTTTAATCCATTTTGAGTTTATTTTTGTGTATGGTGTTAGAAAGTGTTCTAGTTTCATTCTTTTGCAAGTGGTTGACCAGTTTTCCCAGCACCACTTGTTAAAGAGGTTGTCTTTTTTCCATTGTATATCCTTGCCTCCTTTGTCAAAGATAAGGTGTCCATAGGTTCGTGGATTTATCTCTGGGCTTTCTATTCTGTTCCATTGGTCTATATTTCTGTCTTTGTGCCAGTACCACACTGTCTTGATGACTGTGGCTTTGTAGTAGAGTCTGAAGTCAGGCAGGTTGATTCCTCCAGTTCCATTCTTCTTCTTCAAGATTACTTTGGCTATTCGAGGTTTTTTGTATTTCCATACAAATTGTGAAATTCTTTGGTCTAGTTCTGTGAAAAATACCGTTGGTAGCTTGATAGGGATTGCATTGAATCTATAGATTGCTTTGGGTAGAATAGCCATTTTGACAATATTGATTCTTCCAATCCATGAACACGGTATGTTTCTCCATCTGTTTGTGTCCTCTTTGATTTCTTTCATCAGTGTTTTATAGTTTTCTATGTATAGGTCTTTTGTTTCTTTAGGTAGATATACTCCTAAGTATTTTATTCTTTTTGTTGCAATGGTGAATGGTATTGTTTCCTTAATTTCTCTTTCTGTTTTTTCATTGTTAGTATATAGGAATGCAAGGGATTTCTGTGTGTTAATTTTATATCCTGCAACTTTACTATATTCATTGATTAGCTCTAGTAATTTTCTGGTAGAGTCTTTAGGGTTTTCTATGTAGAGGATCATGTCATCTGCAAACAGTGAGAGTTTCACTTCTTCTTTTCCTATCTGGATTCCTTTTACTTCTTTTTCTGCTCTGATTGCTGTGGCCAAAACTTCCAACACTATGTTGAATAGTAGTGGTGAGAGTGGGCACCCTTGTCTTGTTCCTGATTTCAGGGGAAATGCTTTCAATTTTTCACCATTGAGGGTGATGCTTGCTGTGGGTTTGTCATATATAGCTTTTATTATGTTGAGGTATGTTCCTTCTATTCCTGCTTTTTGGAGAGTTTTAATCATAAATGAGTGTTGAATTTTGTCAAAGGCTTTCTCTGCATCTATTGAGATAATCATATGGTTTTTATCTTTCAATTTGTTAATGTGGTGTATTACATTGATTGATTTGCGGATATTAAAGAATCCTTGCATTTCTGGGATAAAGCCCACTTGGTCGTGGTGTATGATTTTTTTAATATGTTGTTGGATTCTGTTTGCTAGAATTTTGTTAAGGATTTTTGCATCTATGTTCATCAGTGATATTGGCCTGTAGTTTTCTTTTTTTGTGGCATCTTTGTCTGGTTTTGGAATTAGGGTGATGGTGGCCTCATAGAATGAATTTGGAAGTTTATCTTCCTCTGCAATTTTCTGGAAGAGTTTGAGTAAGATAGGTGTTAGCTCTTCTCTAAATTTTTGGTAGAATTCAGCTGTGAAGCCATCTGGTCCTGGGCTTTTGTTTGCTGGAAGATTTTTGATTACACTTTCGATTTCCTTGCCTGTGATGGGTCTGTTAAGATCTTCTATTTCTTCCTGGTTCAGTTTTGGAAAGTTATACTTTTCTAAGAATTTGTCCATTTCATCCAAGTTGTCCATTTTATTGGCATAGAGCTGCTGGTAGTAGTCTCTTATGATCCTTTGTATTTCAGTGTTGTCTGTTGTGATCTCTCCATTTTCATTTCTAATTTTGTTAATTTGGTTCTTCTCTCTTTGCTTCTTAATGAGTCTTGCTAATGGTTTGTCAATTTTGTTTATTTTTTCAAAAAACCAGCTTTTAGCTTTGTTGATTTTTGCTATGGTCTCTTTAGTTTCTTTTGCATTTATTTCTGCCCTGATTTTTAAGATTTCTTCCCTTCTGCTAACCCTGGGGTTCTTCATTTCTTCCTTCTCCAGTTGCTTTAGGTGTAGAATTAGGTTATTTATTTGGTTTTTTTCTTGTTTCTTGATGTAAGCCTGTAATGCTATGAACCTTCCCTTAGCACTGCTTTTACAGTGTCCCATAGGTTTTGGGTTCTTGTGTTTTCATTTTCATTCATTTCTATGCATATTTTGATTTCTTTTTTGATTTCTTCTATGATTTGTTGGTTATTCAGAAGCGTGTTATTTAGCCTCCATATGTTTGAATTTTTAACAATTTTTTTCCCTGTAATTGAGATCTAATCTTACTGCACTGTGGTCAGAAAAGATGACTGGAATGATTTCAATTTTTTTGAATTTTCCAAGACTAGATTTATGGCCCAGGATGTGATCTATTCTGGAGAAGGTTCCGTGTGCACTTGAGAAAAAGGTGAAGTTGATTGTTTTGGGGTGAAATGTCCTATAGATATCAATTAGGTCTAGCTGGTCCATTGTGTCATTTAAGGTTTGTGTTTCTTTGTTAATTTTCTGTTTAGTTGATCTATCCATAGTTGTGAGTGGGGTATTAAAGTCTCCCACTATTATTGTGTTACTATTAATTTCCTCTTTCATACTCGTTAGTGTTTGCCGTACATATTGCGGTGCTCCTATGTTGGGTGCATATATATTTATAATTGTTATATCTTCTTCTTGGATTGATCCTTTGATCATTATGTAGTGTCCTTCTTTGTCTCTTTTCACAGCTTTTATTTGAAAGTCTATTTTATCTGATATGAGTATTGCGACTCCTGCTTTCTTTTGGTCTCCATTTGCATGAGATATTTTTTTCCAGCCCTTCACTTTTAGTCTGTATGTGTCTCTTGTTTTGAGGTGGGTCTCTTGTAGACAGCATATATGGGGGTCTTGTTTTTGTATCCATTCAGCCAATCTTTGTCTTTTGGTTGGGGCATTCAACCCATTTACATTTAGGGTAATTATTGATAGGTGTGGTCCCATTGCCATTTACTTTGTTGTTTTGGGTTCACGTTTATACAACCTTTCTGCATTTCCTGTCTAGAGAAGATCCTTTAGCATTTGTTGAAGAGCTGGTTTGGTGGTGCTGAATTCTCTCAGCTTTTGCTTATCTGTAAAGCTTTTGAATTCTCCTTCATATCTGAATGAGATCCTTGCTGGATACAGTAATCTAGGTTGTAGGTTATTCTCTTTCATTACTTTCAGGACGTCCTGCCATTCCCTTCTGGCCTGGAGGGTTTCTATTGATAGATCAGCTGTTATCCTTATGGGGATCCCTTTGTGTGTTATTTGTTGTTTCTCCCTTGCTGCTTTTAATATTTGCTCTTTGTGTTTGATCTTTGTTAATTTGATTAATATGTGTCTTGGGGTGTTTCGCCTTGGGTTTATCCTGTTTGGGACTCTCTGGGCTTCTTGGACTTGGGTGGCTATTTCCTTCCCCATTTTAGGGAAGTTTTCAGCTATTATCTCCTCGAGTATTTTCTCATGGCCTTTCTTTTTGTCTTCTTCTTCTGGAATTCCTATGATTCGAATGTTGGGGCGTTTCACATTGTCCCAGAGGTCCCTGAGGTTGTCCTCATTTCTTTTGATCCTTTTTTCTTTTTTCCTCTCTGCTTCATTTATTTCCACCATTTTATCTTCTATCTCACTTATCCTATCTTCTGCTTCCGTTAGTCTACTCTTGGTTCCCTCCAGAGTGTTTTTGATCTCATTCATTGCATTATTCATTTTTAATTGACTCTTTTTTATTTCTTCTAGGTCTTTATTAAACATTTCTTGTATCTTTTCAATTTTTGTTTCCAGGCTATTTATCTGTAACTCCATTTTGTTTTCAAGATTTTGGATCATTTTTATTATCATTATTCTAAATTCTTTTTCAGGTAGATCCCCTATCTCCTCCTCTTTTGTTTGACTTGATGGGCATTTTTCATGTTCCTTTAGCTGTTGGGTATTTCTGTGCCTTTTCATCTTGTTTAGATTGCTGTGTCTGGAGTGGGCTTTCTGTATTCTGGAGGTCTGTGGTTCCTTTTTATTGTGGAGGATTTACCCAGTGGGTGGGGTTAGACAATTGGCTTGTCAAGGTTTCCTGGTTAGGGAAGCTTGCGTCAGTGTACTGGTGCGTGGAACTTGATTTCTTTTCTTTGGAGAGCAATGGAGTGCCCAGTAATGAGTTTTGAGATGGGTCTATGTGTCAGGTGTGTCCTTGGGCCGCCTGTATGTTGACGTTCACGGCTATGTTCCTGTGTTGCTGGAGAATTTGCATGGTATGTCTTGCTCTAAAACTTATTGGCTCTTGGGTGGTGGTTGGTTTCAGTGTAGGTATGAAGGCTTTTGGACAGTCACTTATTACTTAAAGTTCCATGTAGTCAGGAGTTTTCTGGTGTTCTCAGGTTTTGGGCTTAAGTCTCCTGCCTCTGGATTTCAGTTTTTATTCTTCCTGTAGTCTCAGGACTTCTCCAACTATACAGCACTGATAAGAAAACTTCTAGGTTAATGGCAAAAAGATTCTCCCCCGTTAGGGACACCCAGAGAGGTTCACAGAGTTACATGAAGAAGAGGAGAGGGAGGAGGGAGATAGAGATGAGCAGGAGGAGAAAAAGGGGGACTCAAGAGGACAGAGCCAGATCTACACAGCTGTCTGTTCCCAGAGTGTTCTCCGTAGCCCAGTCACCTACAAAGATTCACAGAATTGGATTGGGCAGAGAAGGGGAAAGGAGGAAATAGAGGTGTTCTGAGGTAGAAAACAGAGAGTCAAGATTGGGAGAGAATAATCTTCGGTTTAAAAATAGGGCTTCTCTTCTTTTTTTTTTTGTAAGGTTATAGTGTATTGAAAATGAAAATTAAGGAGTAGTAGAGGAGTACTAGAGGACTTTAAAAGAAGTAAGAGAAAAAGAAAAATAGAAAATAGAAGAGAAAAAGGAAAGAAAAAAAAAGAAGAAGAAAAAAAAAAAGAAAAAGAAAAAAAGAAAGAAAGAAAAAAAAATTTTTTTTTCCCTAATTAAAAAAAATCATAAAAATCTATGGAAATGAAAGTTAAGGAGTAATGGGGGAGTAATAGGGGATTTTAAAGGAAAATAAAAGAGAAAAAATAAAATAGAAAAAATAAAAAAAGAAAAAATAATAAAAAATAAAAAATAAAAAAAAGAAAAAAAAAAAGAGAGAAAAAAGTAAAATTATATCCTGGAGTTTCTCTGGAGCTGTTGCGGTCAGTGTGGGTTCGGCTCAGTTTCAGATAGCTCCTCGTTCCAGCTTACACTTCTCGATATCTACAGGCCCCTTACTGTGTAGTCGGTGTTTTCTAGAGGGATTTTAATCTGTTGCACCAGTCCCTTCTGAGGCGGTTCCCTTTGTTTATTTGGCTTCTGTTTGCCGGTCTCTTCAGAGCCTCATTTCCGCCCTGACACAGGAGGGCGGAGGTGGACTCTTATTCAGGTAGCTAGTTCCGTCGCTCTGCGGGGCAGGGAGGGGCTGGCGCTGCAGGGAGGGGCTTGCGCCGCGGGGACGGGCTGGCGCTGCCGGGAGGGGCTGACGCTGCTTTCTCCGTCTGCGCTGCTCAGGCTCCCGGCTGCTCCATATGGAGCACTCCCCGTGCTGCACGAGGTTCCAGCCCTCGGGTGTTCCACAAAAGCGCGGAAGGAAAAGCTGCGCCTGCTCTCTGTGCCTTCCCCGTCAGAGTGGTCCAGGCAGCCAGGGGCTTGATGGGCGCACTCTCCCCAGGTGTGGCGTGCCCACTCCCTTCCGCGGACCCAGACTCAGTTTCCGCTGGCGCCAGTCGGGTGCGCGCGCCTTCCGCCCTCCGCGTCCCCAGCCCCAGTCCCCGCCCGCGCCGGTCGGGTGCCTGCTCCCTGTGTCCCTCCGCGACCTTCCCCTCCCCCCTGCCTCCTGCCTCCGGCGGGGCTGGGCCGGTCCGCAGCCTGTGAGCTCTTCTCTGGATTTTCTCAGTCTCTTTGTTCTGCGAACGGCCGGCAGTGTGTTCGGCCGTTTAATTTACTCTCTCTCCTTTGGTCTCCCACAGTTCAAGTTGGCAACTCACAGAAGCTCCCTCCGATTGCCCTCAGGGCACTCAGGCCCGGACCCTACTCCAAGCAATGCTGCCTGAGATTCCCTTCCCGGGACGGATCTCCGTCCTTAGCTCTTTTGTCTCACTTTTAATCTTTTATATTTTGTCCTACCTCCTTTCGAAGACAATGGGCTGCTTTTCTGGGCGCCTGATGACCTCAGCTAGCGATCCGAAGTTGTTTTGCGAAGTTTGCTCTGCGTTCAGTTATTCTTTTGATGAATTTGTAGGAGAGAAAGTGGTCTCCCCGTCCTACTCCTCCGCCATCTTGGCTCCTCCCCTTGTTATTGTTTCTTTTGCTTTCTTCTAAGTGGAAGACTTCCTCTCTTGTCTGTGTTCTTGAGCCTCACAGCTTTAAAAAATGTAGATCAAGGAACTTCCCTGATGGTCCAGTGGCTAAGACTCTGAGCTGCCAGTGTAAGAGGCACAAGTTCGATTCCTGGTCAGAACACTAGATCCCATATGACACATGGCGTGGTCAAGTAAAAAAAATAATATACAAAAACAAACAAACCAAAAAACAAAATAAAAAATGTTGACCTTAAATATTGTCGAATGACCCTGAATTTGGATCCACCTGAGGTTTCCTCATTACTGGACTCAAGATATGCTTTCACAGTAGAGAAACTACAGAAATCATGCACTTTTCTCCATCCTTCACATGAGGGGCCCACAAGGTTGATGCTGCCTATCAGTGGGGATGTTGACCTTTAACACCTGGTCATATTCTTTTAACCAGGTTTCCCCACATAATCACCTTCCTCTCCTAACTTTTGTAACTGATATATTCAACTTATGGAGACATAATCCAGGATTATATTAATATACTATTTCCCACCAAATCACCATCCATCAGCTTGGTTTCCATTGAACAATTCTCTTCTGAATCAATTACCACAATAATAGTAGGCCTGTAGTGTCTTTGCAGTCTATTGTTTTTTCTACACTTATTATTAACATTCTACTATACAGAAAAGCTTTTCATTTTTCCCAATTATTTTCTGATTCATTCATTTTAATTCCTTTAGCCATATCAGTACAGACATCAGTTCTGTTCGGTCGCCCAGTCATGTCCAATTCTTTGCCACCCCATGGACTGCAGGACACCAGGCTTCCCTGACCATCACTAACTCCTGGAGCTTGCTCAAACTTATGTCCATCAAGTAGGTGATGCCATCCAACCATCTCATCCTATCTCATCCCCTTTTCCTCCTGCCTTCAATCTTTCCCAGCATCAGGGTCTTTTCCAATGAATCAGACATATTTATATAATAGACATATATGTTTATATATTCATATAGTAGACATATAAGTATAGACGTATTTATATTTTTATTCAGTGGGGTATATTCCTTTCCTACCATTATCTATTTTGAGACTCAAATTTTCCTAAATTTAGCCAGTGAGAATCCTGAGAGTGATATTGTGGCACATTCCTATCATTCTTTGAACATTTATTTACTTTCTGTCACAGTAAGATGCTCTAAGTAAAGTTGGAATTTCAATGCCCTAGTCCAGAATCAACAGTTTTTCCAATCTTGGTTCTTTCAGTGTAGGTTTTGTATTTGGAAACTAAAGACAGAGTGTTTATTATGCTCATTGCTACCCAAGTTTCAATGCTCCTAGGCCTTCTTGGTGGACAGAGCCAGACAGTATACGCACACACACACACACACACACACACATATATACATGTACATGCATACATACATATATAACCATACACACACACACACACACCTCTAACTAATTCAGTATCTCTTGACAAAGATCTAGTTCCATATATAGACATATTTTTAGGCCATGCATGATATGTATGTCCAATTTTAATCCATCACCTCATGATTCTTTTTAAGCTTTAATTTACCTTTAACAGTAGTAAACTTAACTCTCATCTTTCTTAACATATTGACTTGCGGGATCACTTTATGAATCTGCTTGAGCTGAGCAGACTCCTTATGCAGATGATATGCAGATGATAATACTCTAATGGTAGAAAGTGAAGAGGAACTAAAGAGCCTCTTGATGATGAAAGAGGAGAGTGAAAAAGCTGGTTTAAAACTCAATATCCAAAAAACTAAGCTCATAGTAACTGGTCCCATCACTTCATGGCAAATAGATAGGAAAAAGTAGAAACAGGGACAGATTTTATTTTCTTGGGCTCCAAAATCACTGGGGATGGTGACTGCAGCCATGAAATTAAAAGACACTTGCTCTTTGGAAGAAAAGTTATGAAAAACCTAGACAGCATGTTAAAAAACAGAAACATAACTTTTCCATACAGTCAGTTCAATTCAGTTCAGTTCAGTCACTCAGTTGTGTCTGACTCTTTGTGACCCCATGAACTGCAATACGCCAGGCCTCCCTGTC